>NC_044986.1:3698122-3991999 GCF_008728515.1 Papio anubis
TTGCTGTGTGCTCTTGAATTTCACATCTTCAGGCTGCCTGGTCCCAACACCAGCCTAGGGCAGCCTCCCTGCCATGAGGCCACCCAGCACCCTGGACTTCATTTTCCAGCACACACCACAGTGTATTGCCATTGTCACTTTTTAAATTGTGTGGCCTCACTGCTCAGTTTACTCAACTCACTCACCAAGCATCTAGGATTTGCTAGAGAGTTACAGGGGCTGGGTGTACCGGAAGCAAGACAGACCTGGCTCCCCTAAAGCACTGCTCTGGGAGAGGGGAGCAATGGAATAGATCATAACCCCCTAAAATGAATGCATGAGTAATATAATGATGTCTGCTAGGAAGAACACTCAACAGTGTGATGGGCTAGATGGTGGCTGGCTGGGCAGGTCTCTCTGTAGAGAGGCTGGACTGGGCATACAGTAGGCATCTGCAGATATCTGCATCATCAAAGTATTAAAGAGTGAAACCAAGAGCTCAAGCTACTTAAAATGCTGATGGGAAGAACAGGTAGTTTGGGAAAGAGATGAAAAAACCTCAAGTCAGGTTACCACCATATCCATGAAAGGTCAAGATTTGGGTTTCAGAACTCTGTCGAATTTCTCAAAAGTCAATGTAAAAAGCATAGCTTTGATGCTTCAATTTGTAGCATGCCACAAAATCCACGTTGGGTTAAGACCAAAGGGAGGGCTGCTGTAAACACAGGCTCAAAGATGCACCATGAAGAGGTGGTTAACAGACTAATGTGAACATTGAAGAAATCGTTTCTGGGTGAATGGAAGAAATCAGTGTGCTGGTGCCCTTTCCACCAGCACAGTCACAGGCTTGAGAGTCCCTGTCGCTGAGCATCTGTGGGTCCCTGTCGCTGAGCATGTGTGGGTCCCTGTCCCGCCCCGCTGGAAAGAGCCTGAAGAAGGTGGAGCTCGGCTCTCAGGCCCAGGCTCTGCTACTGTCCACGTCTTCTGAGCAAGCCTCTGTGCCCTGGCCCAGCTCAAACGGGCGCTCTGCCTTTGAACCTCCTCCCTGGATTTGTCAGCCCCCAGGGAGTTCCTGGCACATCAAGATCAGGAAACTCAAAACCACTGCAACTCAAAGTTACATTTCTTTTCATGTTTTAAACATCTGACTTCTCCAAACTACTTATTCCAGTTTTTCTCCTTGAATCAAACTTTCTATTCTCTTACAGATCTCTAATCCCCTATCTCCCAGCCCTCCTCCTACCCCACAGCCCCACCTGCCATGGGGGACGCTTAACCTCAGGGTACTTGTCAGTTGGCCACAGCATGGGCCCAAGGATGAAGGTGAAGGGGGAAGCGCACGAGACAAAAACATGACAGAGGCATTTGGTTTCCTAACAGGTTTCACTCAGCTACAAAACTCCCTTTTCCATCCATAAGTCATCACTAACAATGGAGCTGCAGCTACACATTTGCTCGTCCAGCCTTCTCTACACAGGAGGTGCACGACCTATGCTTCCTGATGCTCTTTTATTACTTTTTCTTTTTATTTTCTTAAGAGACAGGGTCTCACTCTGCAGCCCAGGCTGGAGTGCCTTGGTGGGATCATGGCTCACTGCAGCCTTGAACTTCTGGGCTCAAGTGGTCTTCCGGCCTTAGCCTCCCAAGTAGCTGTGACTACAGATGTAAGCCACAATACCTGGCCTCTTTGATTACTTTTAGGAGTTACTGGTCTATCCTGAACCAGGCCAGGAGCATACACCTGCAGAATGCTTAGAAAACGCGGAAGCATTTTTGGCTACCACAGGGACTAAGAGATGCTAATAGCATTTAGTGAGCAGGACAGTCAGTTCAAAGACTTGTGTAATGCAATTGCAAAGGGTGTCCCCCTCCACACACACCCGATGCCAGGCATGGTGACTCACACAGGGTCACACCAGGGTAGTTAAAAATTAGTCACAATCCCACCTTCAGAGATAATCACTATTTTGAAAAGCATATTCCTTTGTCTATTGTTCTTAATGCTCTAGTTTTTTTTTTTTTTTTTTTTTTGGAAAAATTCATGTGGAATGTTTCCAGGAAGGATTCTCCTTGGTTACAAAGATTCCTGGGAACATCATTTTCAAAACATGCAGAATGTTCCCAAATGCAGATAAACCTGGATTTATTTAAAAGCTCTCCCACTGTTTCTGGGGCAATGGGACTGTCCACTTCCACATTTCATAATTATGAAGTTCATAGGGATAAGCCATTTATGCCCCCATGCACGCCTGCCCGCCCACACGTGGGGCTGTGTGAGGAACCTCGTGCAGGGAGTGAGGAGGCGCTTTTCAGTGCACAGCTCTGCACTGTGGGAAGTGCCCACTGAGCAGAGGGGATGGCGGGTCTCACCGTGAGCGGGTTCTGTTGCTGTCCAACAGGGGTTCTCTGTGTCTGTTGAAGGTACTGTTCTTCAAAAGTGGCCCTACTAGAATTATAAGCGGAGAGCCTAGGAGAAAATAAGCCTTCATTTGTCTTGCAAATTAAACTCTATTAACCCCAGAGGCTGCTCCTTGAACATGCGTTTAATATTAGCTATGCCGCATACATTATGTGGATTTCAAGTTTTCAGCATTACATTAGATACAAAATATTTTAAAATTCTAGGATGTTTCTTCAACCAACCAAAAGAATTCTAACATTCCAATATGCAGGGAATTTTGGAGGAAGACTATGTTAGTTAATTCTGAGTACGTATGACACAGGCTATAACTGTCATAACATAGACTATAATTGTCAACCGAGTATCAAAAAATCAAAAATAATTCCAGTGAGTCACTTTGTCTCCTTGATATTTTCCCCAAGATATAGCATGCACAAAGGTGAAAACTACCTTAATTTGAAAAATGTAAAGCTTCTATCTTGTGAAATATGAACTAAAAGAAACTGTGAAATCCAGATTTTAATGATCACTCTTGAAGGAATTATATGATCAGTTACTTTATCATTCTCTAGTGATGGGATGTCAAAAATAATTTTGGAAAACTTGTACAACTGGAACTTTTCCATATAAATTTCAGAATGGCTTATCAGTTTCTAGGAAAAGTCCTGCTGTGATTTTGACTGGGATCATGTTAAATTCATCAATTTGGGGAGGATGTACACCTTAACAATATTGAGTCTTCCAATCTAAGAACACAGTATCTCTCTCCATTTCTTTAGATGTTATTTTATTTCTTTCATTAAGGTTTTGTAGTTTTCAGTATATCTTGCAAATATCATTGGACATAAACTATTGCACATTTTTGTCTATTATAAATGGAACTATATTTAAAATTTTAGTATCCAATATTCATTTGCTAGTATGTTAGAAAGGCAATTGCTTTTTGTACGTTGAGTAGTTTTGTAGGTTTTTGGGAATTTTCTATATAGACAATCATGCCTTCTATAAATAAAGTTTTATTTCTTCTTTTTCCAAAATCATTTTTTCCCTTGATGTACTGGACTGGCTAGGACCTTCCACTGAATAGGAGTAGGAAGAGTGGACAGACATCTTTATCTTATTTCTGATTTTAGAAGGAAAGCAATTCAATCTTTTATCATTAGCTATTATGTCAGCAATAAGTATTTGATAGATTCCTTTTTACCAAATCAGGAAATTTCTTTGAGATTAGCACTGCTTTATCTTCATTTTTCCTATTGATACAGTAAACTGATTGATTGTGAAATACTGGACAGTCTTACAATCATAAGATAAACTCAACTTGGTCATGTTCCATCATCCTTTATATATTTTCTGGTTTCAAGTTAATATTCCTGAGGACTTTTGCATTTTACGTACATAAGGAATATTGGTGTGTAATTTTCTTCTAATCCCTTTATTTGGTTGTAGTATCAAGGTAATGCTGCCATCATAAAGCACTGGAAAGTGTCTCCTCCTCGTGTATTTTCTGGAAGAGTTTTCTAGAACAGACATTATTTTTTCCATAAATGTTTTGCAGAATTCCCCAATGAAGACAACTAGGTCTGAAATTTTCATTATCGAAAGACTTAAATTATAAATTCAATTATTATGATAGATATAAGACTATTTCTTCTTGAATGAGCTTGGTAGTCTGTGCCTTTCAAAAAATTATTCAGGCCGGGCACAGTGGCTCACGCCTGTAATCCCAGCACTTTGGGTGGCCGAGGCGGGTGGATCATGAGGCCAGGAGTTTCAGAACAGCCTGGCCGATATGGTGAAACCCCATCTCTACTAAAAATACAAAAATTAGTCGGGCGTGGTGGTGTGCACTTGTAGTCCCAGCTACTCAGGAGGCTGAGGCAGAAGAATTGCTTGAACCTGGGAGGAGAAGGATGCAGTGAGCCAAGATCGTGCCACTGCACTCCAGCCTGGGAGAAACAGCAAGATTCTGTCTCAGAAAAAAAAAAAAAGTTATTCATTTATCCAAGCAGTCAAACACATAAGCAGCAAAACTGTCCTGCTATGCACTTATTTTATTTTATTTTTCTCAGTGTCAGTATGTTTTGTAGCAATGGCCCCTCTCATCATAACATTGTTAATATATGACTTCACTCTCCTTTTTTTTTTTTTTTTTTTTGGTCAGCCTGGCCACCGATTTATCAGTTTAATGTTTTTCCAAAGAACCAGTTCTTTGACTCACTGATATTTTCCACTGTTTTTCTGTTTTCCATGTTATTCATCTTTGTTTTTATCTTTATTATCTCCTTCCTTCTGTTTGTCTTGGGTTTGACTTGCTCTTATTTTTCTGGTTTCTTAAAGCAGCAGCTTAGATCACTGTTGTGAGACCTTTTCCTATTATAAAAACTTAATGTTATAAATTTCCCTCAAAGCACACTTTTAGCTGCAACCTGCAGCTTTTGATAGGCTGTGCTTCATGTTCATGTAATTCAAAATACTTTCTAAGTTTCCCTGTGGCTTCTTTGAATGACGGGTTATTAAGAACTTTCAACTATTCTGGATTTTCCACATCTTGGCCTTTGTTCAGCGTATTCCAGAAATGTTAATTACATCAAGTTAGTAGATAATGCTGTTCAAATTGTCTGTATCCTTACTGATTTTAGGATTTGTTGACCAGTAAGAAATGGTGAAATCTTCATTTATCATTGTGGACTTACCTATTTCTCCTGTTTTTGCTTCATGTATTTTGGAATTCTATTGTCAGGTACGTAGTCATTTAAGACCGTTATGCCTTTTTGGTGAACTGAATATTTTATTGCTATGTAACATCTCTCTTTATCCCTAGTAACTTTTTTCGTAGAATATACATCATCTAATGCTAATATAGCCATTTCAGATATCTTACCTTTAATCATTTTTTTCTCTTAAACAACCAATTCATGGTTTTTTTAAAGATCTTTGTTGTATTTTTTCCATTAATTTCCACTTATCTTTTCCTTTGCTTTTTAAAAGGTTTATTCTGTTCATTTTCTAACTTCTTAAAATGTATACTTCCATGGCTATATATTCTCAAGAACACAAATTATTTTTATTTTGTCATTTAAGTTTTATATACTCTGTTAACCTATTTTACTTGTTTTGTTATTTTGTAGTCACCTTTTCTGTCTCTAACAAGGCTGTTAGTCTTAGAATCTATTTTACATGTCATTATAGCTATGCCAGTTTTCTTTGGGTATTTCCCTGACATGCTTCTTTCCATCCATTTACCCTCAAAGTTTGAAAGTCCTTATATTTTGGATAACCTTTGAGAGGCGTACATTTGGATTTTATTTTATATTCCATTTTTCCGTCTTTTTCTTACTGATGAGTTTAGTTCATTTACATTTATTGTAATTGTTAAGGCGGAACTTTCGAGGCCTTGTGAGAATAGTCTTGCCAAGCCCTCATATTTTAAGGTTTTAGCTGCATATAAAACTCTAAGTTATTTTCCTTTAATACGCTAGAAACACTCCTCCATTTTCTTCTTACATTCAATATTGCTGTTGACAAATCAGAAGCAAATATGACCACAGGTTCTTTATATGTGTTCTTTGTTCTTGCTAATGTTTTAGATTTTTCTCCCTCTATTGTTAAATTTCACTGTGCTCTTCTCGAGAGATGTCAGGTTTTTTTTCTTTTTTTTGCCTCTTTGGTTCTCTCTTGGACTTCTTATTCTTAAATCTTTCATGTGTTCTTAATTCAAGGAAATTTATATCCATTATTTCTTCAAGTATTCCTTCCTGGAGGGAGGGAATGTGAGATGGGAGACATCCATCTGTTTTTTCAACCATTTTTCTTTAGTTCTCATGGGACTCATAGAAGATAAGTAGCCCACCTCTCCACTTCAGGAAAGCTGTATAACCACTGGGTTGAGTTCTAAACCATTACAGATTGGTGTGTCCAGGAAATTTAGATGAAGTTAAGTGAAACATGTCACATGTTTTCTTTTGAAGTACGTAAAGCAGGAGTCCTGAGCATATGATCCCCTTCAGCGTGAGCCAGCACCTGCCAACTGGGAAAATGTGCATCTACCTAGAATTTCAGCCTGAGACCAGAGTGAGCACTACAGGAGGCACTCACTCTCCTGCGAGTGCAAGGCTGGCACTTGCTGAATGAATTTGCTCAGGCTGCCATAACAAAATACCAGAAACTGGGTGGTTTACAAGAACAGACATTTATTTTCTCACAGCTCTGGATGCTGCAAGTCTAGGTTCAAGATGTTGGCAGGGTTGATTTTCTCCAATGCCTCTCTTCTTGGCTTGCAGATGGCTACCCCTTGCAGCCGTTTCACATGGTCATCTCTGTGCACAGAGGCCTATGGTATGTCTGTGCCCTAATCTCCTCTTCTTATGAGGACACTAGTCAGGCTGAATTAGAGCCTATTCTAACAACCCCAATTTAACTTTAAGTACCTGCATAAAGGCCCCATTTCCAAATACAGTCACGCTCTGATGTACTGAGGGCTAGGGCTCCAACATGTGAATTTGGGGAACACAAGTCACTTGCACAAATCTGAGAGTGACAGCCTCCTTCGATCTTGCCCCCTAGGCAGATCTCTTACCTCATCTACTCTCAGCCCTCCTAAAATTGTAATGAAAATGTATTTTCAAGTGGTTCATTCTGCCAGAAATTAAAAAAAGAAATCAGCCTGTGTTGAGCACCTACATACATCCTGAAGCATGGTCCCAAGTCGTCTCCATTACTCTAGATGTAGGAATTCTGACAAGGAGAAAGAGCCCCATTGCAAACGATGGCCTTGGCTTTGAGGAAGGCCCTGAAGTCAGAGGACAGGGCGGACCCACCTGCACTTACACCAGGCTCCTAAGACACATCCTTTTTCCATTTACAGCAGTTTTCTGTTCAAGGGGCACTAGTTCTCCCTGGGAATGACAAAAACACTCTTGAAGGCACTCATTAAGAGGTGTGAACTCCACTTACACCCAATGGAGCTTTTCAGATACACATTATGTTACTTGTCACACCACACTAATTAGCGACAAAAGGTGCTTCTGCCTAAACAGGTCATTGAAAATGTAAAATATGTGAGAAACAAAAACACTTTTATTCAAGAGAAGCAACCCTTGGAAAATCCAACAGGTTTATAAAGGCTCTGACTTAGACAACTCGAGTGTGGCTGCTCTTGTCAATTTAAACTTGGCTCTATAATTAGAAAGCACAACTTTCAATGTTCATTTAATGAGTTTAAAATCTAAAGATAACTTGAAAATCATTAATTATAGACTATTTTTCAATTGTGTAATTCTGATTTACTCAAAATATTATATAATTTAGGTTCACATACTTTTTTTTTTTGGAGACGGAGTCTCAGTCAAGTTTCAGGCTGAGTGCAGTACCGATCTCACAGCTCACTGCAAGTTTCCACCTCGGGTTCACGCCTATCTCCTGCCTCAGCCTCCCAGCAGCTGGGACTACAGGCGCCCGCCATCTCTCGCTAGTTTTTTGTATTTTTAGTAGACGGCCCTGTTCAGGATGGTCTTGATCTCCTGACCTCTTGATCCACCCGTCTCGGCCTCCCAAAGTGCTGGGATTACAGGCTTGAGCCACCGCGCCCGGCCGGTTCACATACTTTTTAAAACATTTTCTCATAAATGTAAATATGAAAATGGCCTCATTAAAGAAAAAATAATATAATTTCAAAAAGAACTTTCATTATGGGGGAAAATGGGTATCCATAAAACAATCTATAGAACGTACAGGAAATCAACGGTGGAATGCTGAAAGCTTTTCCTCTAAATTTAGTAACAAGACAAGAATGTCCATTATCACGACTTCTATTCAAAACCATATTATAGGCCTAGCCTGAGAGCCAAGACAAAGAAATAAAAAGTAAAAGTGAAACAGTGAGTGTCAGCATTAAGGCCTTCTTTCAATGACAGTTGCTTAGAGGTATAAGTCACCCCAAACTGGGCTATCTATAAGCATCATTGCAAAGATCCCTTTTCAATGATGCAAACAAGAATCTCTTCAGAGCCAACATTTATTGAGTGCTTACTGAATACTAACCTCTGTGCTGGTTATACATTAATGTGTTCCATTCTTACAGCGGTCCTGAAGGGGTGTCTACCCACTTCTACAGGAATGGTTCAGAGATGACAATCTAGACCAAGGTCACTATCTCTGGCTGGACACAGGCGAGAAAACACCAGGCACTTTGGGGGTTTCTCCATCACAAAAATTTGTAACCAGAGCAAAGTGTTGTGAAGATGAATGCTGTACTTCACACATGTATTTCTGAGTAAGAACCTTATAAATCTTAACTAATTCGAGAAAAAAGAAAGAAGGTAACTCAGAAAACCACATTCTATCTTTTTTCAGTTCAAACATATTGGCCGAGAGTAAGCATATTTTAAACTAAAAATATGTAAATTTTCCAGTGCCTGTTTTTTGCCATAGAGAACACACATCTACTCTTGATATATATTCTGGAGTGATTACAGCAGGAGCTCCTTGCAGCTTGATTAGGAGAAGCTGTCTTATTCTTGTCTCTGACAGATGCAGGCCTGGTCTTCCGGTACCAGCCTGTCAAAGGGTCCTTAGTTTACAGTGTGAGGGTCCTTTGGAAGTAAGGTAATCACTAACCACTAGTGGCTCCCTGCCTCAAAAAGTGCTATCAATGATCAGAAAGTTTAGGGGAAGCAAGTTTCTTTTTAAAACTTCATGTAAATACTATAATAGCACAGCTTCAAATTATATACCTTACAATTATTTTCTACAAAACATCCCAGCACTTCTGTTTCCAGGCAAGATGGAATAAGTAACAGAGACAAGATTGACTCTCTCACCAAAAAGAACAAAAAAGAAAAAAATAAATAGAACAACACTTTTCAAGACACTGGAGAGAGACAGAGACACATGAGTGACAGAAAACCAAGGAAGTAAAGGCTGCGACTGCCCTGAGAGTTCCTGGCACTGGAGGGGCATGCAGGAAGGGCCTGGCCAGCTCCCAAACTGAGGGGATGGAGCTGTGAGCCCGGAAACCAGGACAGGCAGAGTTTGCAGGACAGAACTGGAGAGACAGAGACACATCTCAGAAAGAGGACTCCTGAGATCTGTGGCAGGCCACTCTCACATATTCATCAGAGTACTGATGGGCACCACCACGTCAGGAAACTCTCCCAGGCAGGAAAAGAGCCATCTGTGATGATGACAGGGCGGTAACTCCTGCTTTTGCAGGGCTGGGAGCATGACATTTCCCAACAGCCACACTGGAACACCTCCTATTCACAGACCATCCAGGGAGTAGCTGAGAAGGGGCTGGCCTCAGTACACTGCTCTGGTTCTACCTAATGAATCTTAAAAGCAAGACCCCAAAGAGTCAAACTATTCCCAAGTAATTTAACTGTGTAACTGTGTCCCAGAACAAAGCTCAAGGGAATCTATCAGAATGCAGAAATAACCAGAACTTAACACGGTAAAATTGACAATACTGGACATGCAATCAAAGATTACCAGGCACGCAAAGAAGCAGGAAAATATGATCCATCATGAAGAAATATACCAGTCAACTGAAACAGACCTAAAACTAACTCAGACGTTAAGATTAGCAGACGAGGACGCAAAAAGTTAATGTAACTATATTCCAGACATTCAAAAAGTTAATTAGAATTATAGAATGTATTTTTAAAAATATCCAAATAGAACTTTCAGAGTTAAAAACTAAAAAAACCTACAATGGAAAAATACATCAAATGAAAATAATAGATTAGACACTGCAAAAGAAAAGATTAGTGAACTTGAATATATTCCTACAGAAGCTACACAAAATGAGGAGAAAGGAAATCAAAAGGAAGGAAGAAAGGAAGAAAGCTTATCAGTGAGGGTTTTGAAAAACTTCAGGAAATTGTACACATCTGTAGTTGGAGTTTCTGAAAGGAAAAGGAAAAAATATATTTGAAGAAATAGCCAAAATATTTTCAAATTTGATGCAAACTACAAATGCATAGATACAAGATGGTCAGTGAAACTGAGTAAAAGACACATGAAGAACCGCACCAAGATGCATCACAATAAAATTGTTCAAAAAAAATGATAAGGGGCCTTACAACCTACCAGAGGAAAAAATCATGTCACACAGAGGCACAAAAACATGAGGATAACAGCAGAATTCTTAATGGAAAAAACGCAAGAGGGCAGTGTAACAAAATCTGTAAAGTATTGGGGGAAAGAAAACACTGCCAATCTAGAATTCTACACCCAGTGAAAATATCTTTTAACAATCAAGAAGCAACAAAGACTTTTTGGGCACTAAAAAGCTGTAAGAAATCACCTGCAGTAGACTAGCACAATGAGAAAGAGTAAAGGAAACTGTCAGGCAGAAGAAAATGATGCCAGGTGGAAATGGATCTAAACAGAATGAAGAGCAATAAAGCTTTATTGGAACACGGCTGCATTAATTCATTTACATTTTGTCTATGATTGCTGTCACAAAACGGCAGAACAACTGAGACAGAGACTAATATATTTACTATCTGGTTCTTCACAGACAATGTTTACGAACCTTGTATTAAACAAATCTATTTTCATTTGAAATTATTTGTCCTTTTATATCTGCGTTTATGTTACTATCTTTATTTTTATACATATACACACACGTTTATACAAGCAAAGAGTGACTTCTAGAATGAGGCTCACCAAGTGTCAGCATTACTTACTTAGGGGCTACGAGATGAGAGGTAATTTGTTATTTCTTTTGCTTTCTTGTATTGCTTAAATTTTAAAAATAGTAAAAGTCATTTTATAAAATGAAGTCACTAGTTTTAAAAAGTAATATAACTATACTATAAAAAATTTGAAATACAGACAAGAAAAAATAGGAAATTCCTTGATCTTCACCCCTAAAACAGCCACTACCATCATTTGAGAGTATTCACTTCAAGCTTTTTCTCACGTGGCACAGTTGTAACTCTAATGTGCATACTCTTTACACTCCGCTTTTTCACTTAACGGAAGCATTTATCCCTGACTACACATCTCATAGGCATTAGATGTTGACTCGGTTTGGTGAGACCACGTGTCAGTATTATCTAAATGATCTCACTAGTGTTGGACGTCTAGGTTGGTTTCCTTTTCACCATGATAAGAGAAGCTGCAACGTAGATTTTTTTCTAGATTATACTTTTTCAAAGTGGGAGTACTAAGAAGGGTTTTAACATTTTTATGTCTATATGTATACCGTCACAAGACTGATAGCAACTAACTGTATCAGCAGCATCATAGAAAAACATCACCATTTCCGGCCATCCTTCGAAACACTGAATATTTTGTGTTTACATTTTTTCCTAATATAATGATGAAAAACAGCATTTTGTTTTAATTTACATAATTTTTTTCCAGAAAATATTTTAAGATACAAGAGATATGAAGCAGTTATTTTCAGATGATATATTTCAATGATACTTTACCCTTTACTTAACTCATTCCATCGTACCTAAGTATTCCTCTGCATGAGACATGGAATCAAACATCATTAAATGAGAATCTTCTGAACTTGGCTTTTAAAGACACCCAGTCACTCCCAGAATAAAGATGAGACTTTGAACCCACTGTGGTATGTGACTGGGTCCACAACCCTCTCTCTTTCCCCCAAACTCCAGCACGTGCACAAGCCTTCCAGAATTACCAAAGAATCAAGCTGGCATCCCCTGGAGCAGCAGGCAGGGTCTGCTCCATTCACCAGAACCAAGGACAGTGCCTGACACACATGCGGCATTTAAGTATTTGTGGGATAAATGAAGGAATCACTATTGTTGGGACAAAAACCAGCTTGGTCTTCAATCAGGAGAATTTCAAAATCCTCTACCACGTGTTTTTGCCCGGTACTGGCGAAGTCACATGTGAAGATACCCACGTCAGTCTTTGTGAGCCTCAGTTCTTCCCTTGCGACACAGGTAACTACTCAGTGGCCTCACTGCCTCGTGGAGTTCTTGTGCGAACGACTGAGACACAGCTTAAGAAAGTGCTTGATCAAATACAAGGCACCCACGTGCAATCCACTTCCAGGATGGCATGGCAGCACAATTTGGTACAGTTAAAAATGAAAGTCAGCTACATCACCAATCACAGGGTGTTAAATAAATTATGAAACATCCATAAACCAGGCTACTACATATCCAATAAAAGTCATGTCTAAGGATGTGGCACAAAGCATACGCTGTTGCATGAAAAGGCATATCCCATTACAACACATGCAGTGTTATTAACATTTGTATGCTGTAGGCATAAAAACGAACTAGAAAGCTGGGCGCGGTGGCTCACGCCTGCAATCCCAGCACTTCGGGAGGCCAAGGTGGGAAGATCTCTACAGCCCAGGAGTTCAAGACCAACCTGGGCAACATAGGGAGCCCGTCTCCTAAAAAAAATAAGAAATTAGAAGGACTGATAAAATATAATAGTTAAATCTGTGATAGAAATATACATTTTTTATTTTATTTACTTATTGAGACAGGGTCTCACTCTGTCACCCAGGCTGGGATACAGTGGTGTGATCTCAGCTCACTGCAGCCTCCAACTCCCAGGCTCAAGAGATTTTCCTACCTCAGCCTCCTGAGTAGCTGGGACCACAGGCGCACACCACCCCATCCAGCTAAGTTTTTGTATTTTTGGTGGAGACAGGGTTTGGCCATGTTGCCCAGGCTGGTCCTGAACTCCTGAGATCAAGCAATCCACCCACCTTGGCCCCCAAAGTATTGGGATCACAGGCGTGAGCCACCACGCCCATCCAAATTTTTAATTTCTTTATACTTTATTTTCAATACTGACTACGTATACCTTTTATAATCTCAAAAAATTATAAAGCCATATATATATGAGTCATCATTGTTATTAATGTAAACAACCCTGAAACAGTATAATTTCCAGAAGTTTACACTGTAAGAGTCCTTCATTCTTCTTCTGTCTCGTCATTGGAACAACATATGGCAGGACAGATAATACATTCAGTCAACAAATTACTATTTGGCTCTTTAACACAGCTATGAAAACAAAGAGCTAAGCCCTCCCTCTATTTTCTACCCTTAACGGGGACTGTGTAAATCTCAGGCTACGTTGTCACAGCTGAGTTACAAATTCCTAAGAAATGGGATCTTAGTCCTCAAAAATAAAAAACAAAAAAAAGCAGACTGGTTCCACCAACATAAATAAAAGTTGCGAAACAAAATACATAACCTGGAAACATGGATGGGAAACAACACGAGCAGCAAATTCCTTTTTCTGCCTTTACTTTTGTGATCCTATTGATATCAATGAGATTTGGGATTTCGAGATATTTTTCCTTCCCTTTTTCATTAAACACAAAACAAGTGTACGTCTAGATTTCTGGACAGCAATACACTTTTCTAAAACATTTACAAAACAAAGCAAATATTTTTAACGTGAGCCATTTTTCTTTAAGTGAACTGTGTGGGAAGCAGCCTGGCCATGTTTTTCAGTGCGAGCACGTTAGTGCAATGAAATAATTCACAAAAAGTGGCTTTACCTTCTCATGGCACTTTACTCCGTAATTGGTATTTAGTAGCCTTTGCCAGTTCACCATTAAAAATGGATTCTTTTATTGATCACAACACCTTGAGGGACAGCGTCTCAGCTCTGCCCATGAAAATCTTCCTTCTATTTTCTTTTTCTATCAGTTCGAAGCATCTCACCCATCCACAGGCCTTCAATCTCACACACACTAACAAAGTAAAGGCAATAGGGTCTCAGGACAAATTTTAAACACTGCAATGAGTTTATCTTCAAGGGCCTAGGAGTGTTATGAGAATGAAAATATTTTCTTTTCTGAGAGCAGAGGAGAAAGGTAGCTGGCAAGTTCAGCCTGCAAGACAGTTTGTTTCAAAGGAAGGGTTAATGCCTTTCCTCACATCCAGCCATGAGCTACACCAAAGAGCTCCTCACGGCATGAGATGGGGAGACATTTCACTTGATGTTGCTCAAATCCAACTTTTAAATTGCCCTTCAGAGGAATCTCTAGGCAGACAAGCCGACCTTCTACAGGGAGATCAAAGGGAAGTGCAATCAGAGTGGCCAGGCCCTTTCATCTGGACGGACAACACCAGCACCGGGTACCTGTTGCTCCTAAGGGGGAGATGTTGAGAGAGCTGCATATTAACCAAGCACCTTGGGTGCCTGGGGCACACAGGTGGACGCGGCTGGCCAGCCACAGACTGGAGATGCACGCGATTAACCAGACAAAGAACACAGCTGCAGAACTGTCCAGGCCCTCTCACCGCTTCCACCCGACGTTCTTTTACAAGTTCATCGCTCCACGGGCAGGTCCACGTGTGTGAGGGCCTTGGCGGCTGACGTGCTATTTACCTTCTCTGTGAAAAGAACAAATCACTTTGCATATTTGTTTCAATGAACTGCGCTTTCCTTTTCAACCTTCTGGGTAATTCTGTGCTCACAAGGAGGGATGACTCGGGTTATTCTGGAAAAGCCCGGGACACACACCTCCACCCAGCTTGCCATACCTTCCCCATGTCCCATCAGTGAAAACCCGCACTGCGGTTTTGATGGATGGGGAAACATCCTCTTGGGATTAAGTTGAGATCATGAGCGCGTTTTATCTGTGAGCAATGGCAGAAATGTGGAGCAACCTTTACACACATTTATGATGCAAAGGGTGATTAATTCTCAGTGATCCTAAGGATCCTAAAGATGATCAATGCGAAGGTGCCGAAGTGGCATCACTCACACACAGTGCCAGTCACCAGGTTGTGGCAACGTACGCTGCTTAACTGTTCCATCCTTCCAAACTGAGCTAAGACCCCATCCCACGCTTCACCAGAAGAAGGCTTGAGGGAAAATTCAAATGGCTAAGGTTTATAAGTAGCCACAGACAGCCTGCGATGTGAAATGTATTACCAGGGACAATAAAACATTCCATGATACACTCATACAATACACACAGCACTCCCCAAGTGTGTCTGTCTGTTTAGAGGTAGCACTGAAATTTCTAGTACAGAGATATCACAACCAATACTCATGCAGATATTTCCGTAATCTGAAATCATGCAGTTCTAAGGGTTTATAAGGCATGTTTCATATAGAAGCATCAAGTGGTCCAAATGACACCAAATTATTTACAGGATCTTGAAAGGAATACAAGCCACTCACAAGGGAAGACCTAATGCCACAGACCTGGGGAAGGTGAAACGGTGGTGTAGACCATTGCCGCCTGGCAGGGCGCTGGCGGGACCTGCTCCAGCTGGGAAGGCTGCATGCAGGGCAAGGCTGACGTGTGCTGTGTGCTGCAGGAGAGGCGTTGGGAAGAGCCCTTCCCACATGGGTCCCCCAGGAGTGGTGCTGCGAGTGGGCGGGAAGGAAGCCCTTGCTGTCTTTGGGTTTCAATGGCTGCTGCTGCGGCTTGCGAGGAAGGAAGGGGATAAGCTCCTGGTTCCACCCTTCTTTCTGTCTCGTGAATAACCAGAATCTTCAGAAGAAAGGGAAGAGGGGTGAAGTCAGCTTAAATCTGACTTTGAATTCAAAGTTCAAGTATTTTAACAGTCTCGTGAGGGCCAGCTTTATTCCAGCCAAGGCTCCCAGCAGTCTGAGCTCTACTTGTCCCTTGGCACCCACAGTTCGAGATGCATTTGAGCCCAACACGCAGTGCCTCCTTCATCAACATGAACTGTGGATTCATTGAGTTCTTTCCCCACGTAAAACCCACTGTTTTTTCTCCTGGGATGTTTTGCCAAATGATTCTATTCAGGGGCTGTGTTCCAGAAAGATGAGCACAGAGACGCACAGAAAACACCACGAGGTTCAATGCCAGGGCAGACACAGGCACCAGGACTCAAGGCCAGCTCAACCAGAGAAAGGCAGTGACCAGCACTGCCCAGCGACCGAGAGATCCACCAGCCCCACCTTCCACAAAACGCCCTGCTTCAAACCAGGGCAAAACGTGAAACACGTCAGGAAATGTTTGCTCACTGGAACTTCTTCCTAGTGTTTTCCCACTTTTTCCAAAACATATATGGTAAACTCATCACGCTTTTGGAAAAATAATTTACGTTTAGTTCATTCCACAGAAGCAAGGTCCATGAAGTTACGGTTTTTGGTGAACAGAGCAGTGTATACAATGAAAAGTAAGGCTATATTTTCACAAAAGCATCTTCAGTAGAAAACACCCCAAAGCATCTGAAACTGCTTTTAGGATGCCGCTCATCTGCATGGGATGTTGAAATTCTTCATTAATAGGACCAAAATGTTACAATTCTTCGTTAATAGGACTAAAATATACGTATCACCAGCTAGAGTTTTAAACACGAGCCAGACACTTCCAAAGTGGCGTCATTATCAAGCCACCTCTAGTTAAAAACTTGGAACAATGAAGTCTACCTCAGGACGCAACAGGGAAGACAACATCAACACGATCAAGCAGGAATGTAATTTACTCTCAGCTCCTTCTCAGAACGTAACTCCTGGCCCACAATCACATTCACATCACAAAATTCTTTTTGTATTTTTCTTCTAGCTATGGGAATAAAATAAGCCACTTAGATGACAGTCAAGTGTCTGTAAAATATATAACAGCAATAATTCCCAGTGGAAACGTGGCAGATATTTATACAAGAGCAAAATATGAAGCATGGTAGAAAAAGGCTAACATGAGGGTGTTTATTTTTAGAGGCTGCTTCCGGATGAAATCATATGGCTGTGAGGAAGGAAGCGTTGGTGAGGACCCTCAGTGCACAGGTCTCATATTCATCATGAAGAGTGGAGTGCCAGGGGCCAGATGAAGACATCACAAAAAAATACAGGTCTGTACCAGGAACACTAAAGTCACTACTATCATACACTCGGGGGCGAAAAACTGAATTCTTCATTGCAAAAGCTGCTTTGATTTTTTTTCTTTTTTTCTTTTTTTTTTTTGAGTAGAGGAGGGAGGCAGGGAAGAGAGGGGGGCATATTCTGTTTTCTCCTTTAAGTTTCTGTTTTTGTTAGACTGGTTCCAGAAATCCTACTCTCTCCCTGGGGAATCCCAGCTTAGTTTAGCCTGTCACCATCTTCAATTACCAGAGTCACATATGTTAGACTGATCCACGTGAGAAAAACAGGCACTGGATACTTTTCAACCCACGCCCTCATCCCCCGGCACACACATCTTCAGCAGCTGAAGGCTTCCTTTGATATCTCACTTTCAAGTTGAGCTTCTAATTACATTAAAACTGAGCCATAACCAAGGGAGACACACGGCCCACAGCTTTTCTTCCTGCCTGTGAGCCGGCTTGCGTGGAGCCGCCTGAAAGCCAGCGTGAGGGACACGGCGGGTGGCAGC
Organism: Papio anubis; assembly: GCF_008728515.1. Classification (NCBI taxonomy): domain Eukaryota; kingdom Metazoa; phylum Chordata; class Mammalia; order Primates; family Cercopithecidae; genus Papio; species Papio anubis. Next base: position 3,715,816 of record NC_044986.1, read on the forward strand.
CGCCTCCGTCCCCTCAGAGGCGGGCAGCACCCATCACTCTCCTTGATCTCTGGGTGCGCTGGGAGCCTACCCACACTTCTCGCACTGTGTGCTCTGCTACTGACTCAGATGAGGATTCCTTGCATCTCCTTATACCAGCTCCACAGTCAGTTTATAAAACAATTCAGTTTTGACTTCACTCGGTTAATATTATTAGTTCTGAAAAGAGTAATTACAGTGTATCTTGAAAAACAAATCTGTTGCTTTACCCAAGGTGCTTCACCACGGTGTTTTCAGAGGCAGAAAATGGCATGGTCTAGTGGAAGTTAGGCTGGTGTAGCCAGAACCACAGACTGTCATCTCCAACGGAGCTTTCCAGACAGCATGGCCCGGGCATGCAGAACAGCCAAGGGGATCCACCCAAAGAGCACGGCAGAGCACCCTGACAACCCTCAGAGCCTTCCCAGCTCAGGCGTCTCCCTGCAGGCAGGCGGGTAGCAGGCAGAACACGCCGCAGGGCCCAGGTTGGAGCCAGCTCCAGGGTATCAGGCCTTCCTCAATGGAGAAACATTCTGATCACCCCTGAAACTCACACGTGCTGCCCAAAGCTCAAGGAAGTCTCAAAAAGAATTCCCCAGTCTTCAGCAATGCTGTTCACACAGGTGGTCTCCGCCAGTGCTTATGTAACACGAATAAATTAATCCCCCAATTACCCAAAATGTGGGTGGGATGGAAAAGGAGAGGCACACGGGTGGGTGGAGACCGATCACCTGGAGCACAGACTATTCTACTAAAAGTTCCTGATCCCCGTCCCCGCACGCTTACACGTAGGCTGATACTCCAGTGGCTCTTCTTAAGCGTGGAGCAGTTCCTCAGGGTGAAAAACAGCCTAGTCCACCTGTCCATAAGTAACAGCGGCTGCCCTGTTGGCCCAATACAAATCGCCACTCTGCCCAGGAAGGCAGCCTCAGGATCCCCTAACTGACAAGAAAACGTATTCTGAGCCATCATGAGCTAAAGGGACACGCGGGAATCAGAAGGAAAACTTGTCTTTCCTGGGAAGATTCTAATCAAGACTAAAATGTTGGTGATGAGCTGAAAATAACTGCAAACATCAAAAAGGGATTTAGAGAAAGGAATGGGAAAGATTTAGCTGGGGAAAACTTGAAGGTAGAACACTTGAAAACTACTGAAAATAAGCAACCCTGATCAGTACTGGAAGAAACACGGAAAGAAAACCACAGGTGTACATGTGTACACACACATACATGCATGCACACACATGCACACACACGTGCATGCTCATATACATGCTGTCATGTAAGATAATTTCCTTTATATTCTTACTTTGCCGTGAATTTTCGTCGTGAATGGATGTTGAAATTTGTCAAATGCTTTTTTTGGTAATCGTGATCATTATCATCATAAAGTTTTTTCTCTTTTTCCTTTGTGAATGTGGAGAATTACACTGGTTGATTTTTGAATGGAACAAACCCCACTGGAAATACACATATTTTTCTGTATTATGAAGTTGACATTCGAATATTTTATTAGTATTTTAGAATTTGGGTTCTTGAGAGACACTGGTCGGTGGCTATCATTTCTCAAACATCCTTGGCAGATCTTGGCATCTTGGTGTCATGGTTGTGTTGGTCCATATGAAACAAGCTGGGAATTATTCTCTCTTCTGCTATTCTTTGAAAGGGCTAACATAAGACTGGAATTACTTCTTCCTTAACTATTTGATAAAACTGAACAGTGAAGCTATATGGACCTAGATTTTTCTTTGAGGAAAGATTTTTAATTTTCAATTTATTTTAATTGGTAAGCTCTGAAAAAAATTTTGCTCATTTTATCTAAACTGTCAAATTTGTCAGCATAAAGTTTTAAATAACATCCTCATTATCTTTGAATACTTGTAAATTCTGTAGTGATCTTTCCTTTTCACTTATATTATTTGTCATTTTGTTTTTCTTCATTAGTTTGGCTGGGAATTTTGAAAACTTGTACGAATCTAAGGACATAATTTTTGCCTTTGTTAACATCTCTGTAATATGATTTTCTGCTTTGCTGATATCTGATCTTATTTTTACTGTTCCTTCCTACTTCTCTTAATATCTACTTTGTCACATGTTTACATAGCCACTTCATGTTGGTGTCTGCACTGCATGGTGCATCTCTCAGGCTGTGTTTAAGTTGTACCACCTTAGTCTACGGATGCACACTGTGTTCTTACAGCGAGACCATCTCTGATTTTCATCTGAGTCTCCACTGGGTCCACTGACTTCTGAAGTCCTCGCCGCAACACTGGGCACGCTGACCATCCTATGAGTTACGTCCTGCTTGCCTCACCTGTTATTCATCCTTTCGTTTCCCTCCTCTGCCTTTTCTTGGATAAATCAGGTATGTTTGTTATTTCATGTCTTCCCTGTGTGGGTTTCTTAGCCCTCCATTTCCGTTTTGTTTTCACGGATTGGGGATGTAGAGATTACAATCTATACCCGTAATGTACCCCTATTTTGAATATGAATACGTAATCCTTTTACAGCAGGAGAGCCTCTCCACCCTTTCTCATTTGACTTTATTTTACTGTAGGCCAATGTCTCTGTCCTCCAAAGACACACGGCCTGGGGTCCATCTGGCTGCAGGGAACTTCAGTCCTTGCTATCTGCTTTTGTTTAGTGGGCCCCACTCCCAAAGCTGCACCACGAGATGGAAACTGTCCCCAGGGGAGCAGGACCATCCCCAGGGCTGCCAGGAAATCTGCTGTGAGTGACCTGCAGAAACCCTGGGCACAGTCCACAAACTCAGTCAATCTTAAAATTGATTAACAACTATTGGCACAAAATGTCCCAGTGTGTGAAATCCTGGATAAAAGGAAAAGGAACTGGTGGGCCAGAAGATTCTCGCAGGCACCGAGCGTGCTGTCTCACCAAGGCAGGGGGCCTGGAGGCCCCACCGAACTCAGACGGGTGGGCGGTGCTGTAGGTACACATGGGAAGCCTCCTGCACAGGGCTAGCAGGGAGAGGGTATCTCCAAGCCCCTGGGAAGGGCACAGGCGATTGCCTTGGCTGAGATGGCAGAATGGCATGTGTTCAAGTTGTTTCTTGGCGAAGAGGGTGGGGGTCTACATTCTCCCCGAGTATACAAATGCAGACACCTGTTTGAAAGGGTCTGTAGATTAGGCTGGGCACAGCGGCTTATACCTGTAATCCTAGGTCCTTTGGAGGCCAAGGCAGGAAGACTGCTTGAGACCAGGAGTGGGTGGCCAGCCTGGGCAACATAGCAAGACTTGTCCTTTCAAAAAAATTAGCCAGGCATGGTGGTGCACGTCTGTAGTCCCAGTTACTTGGGAGGCTGAGGTAGGAGGATCACTTGAGGCTACAGCAAGCTATGACTGCACCGCTGCACTCCATCCTGGGCAAAAGAGTGAAACTCTATAAGTTATATATATATGTATATATTATATATGTGTGTATATATGTATATATGTGTGTGTGTGTGTGTATATATGTGTGTGTATATATATATTTGAAACTGAAAAGAAAGCAAGGCATGCCAGGCACCGGCTGATCTACTTCCTAATTCTGGATGGTGGCTGGTCCAGCACATTGGGAACTGGCCATATCCCCCCAACTCCAAACCCCATCAGCTGGCATGTGCAGACCAGAGCCCCAGTCTCCTTCCCACCACTTGGCATCTTCCCCAACTTGGTATCCCCGCTGAACTGCTGCTCAGCACGGCTCAGGGAGCACCAGGTCTGAACAGACTCCTGGCAAACTTGTCTGTTCAGTGATGTGACTGGGTGTCTTGTGTCTTCTCTTCATAACTAGACTGTATCCTCCTAAGGGTAGGGGCTTCATTGTAAACTGTGCTTATATCTGCAAAGCACTAATCAGTTAAGTACTGCACAGCACCCTACCCTACACAGAGTAATCAGCCACTAAGGAGTAGTGAAGTATCTGGCACCCAGCGAGCTCGGTAAGGACGATGCCATCAGCTGGCTCCTCTGCAGGTGGCCACAGACTGAGTAGCAGAGATTAGGAACAGAATCCAGAGAAACACGTCCCTTGTCTAGGGCTGCATGCTTGGCCCACGCAGACCTTGCCAGCCAACAAAACGGGGCTCCATGCACTTCCACAGGTCAGAAGTCACTCGACGTTCCAGGGGCTACTCAAATCTCCTTTAGCTGTGTGACCAAGCCCCTCAACTCACTAGCTCTAAATACTATTTTTTTTTTTTTTTTTGAAAAAGGCCATTTGTTGAAAGTCAGGATTACATTTATCCACAATATCATATTCTTAATGAGACCATATCAAACCTTATTTGGATGCAATCCAGAACTTACTTAAACAGTTAAGCACACACACACAAAACATAAAACAAAGAAAGCAAGCAAGCCATGTAACGTTATTGGACACTAAAGATAAATTAGCTTTCTGAGATCAGCAATTGATACCTGAAGTCTGCTGCTAGTTAACCAAACCTCTGTGTACATTTAAAAGCTAACGTCACCTATGTGAAGTAATACTGAATTCAAAGAGGAAAGATGAGATACTTACATGATTCAATACCATGTAAACTAGACCACATCAGGTTCCAGCACAGATCATTCCACTGATAGCTTACAACACCACAATTTAATTTCAAGGCAAACACTCCAGATTTCAAATTTGAGATGAACATATGCGATCTGAGAATTACTTCCAGAGCTTTCTAAGTGGAACCGTATCTCTGCTTAAACACCAAAACATGGCTAAAAACCGATGCAAAGATGAGAAAACCTCTCGCACTGTGGGGAGATGACAGTCTAAGGGCAACATACTGCTTATCATTTGATTCAGACCATACCAATCAGTGTCTCATCCTTGAGGTCAGGTATTCCCTCTCAAAGTAAAATTAATGAATAACCAGAAATCTTTCATCGCCTTCTGTTGTGAAACAGTTATCCACTCCAGAGGCAGAAACAGGAGGAAATTAAGCAAGTCTATGCCATAAACCACTGCTCCTAATCAAAAGATGTAAAACAAACACTGTTCTGTGATACAATCAATTGCGACTCTTTAGATGGATAATGAATAAATAAAATGACTCATAAATAGTCATCTCTATATTACATTCTGTCTTCCTCTCTTAATAGTTAACAAACTCTAAGAGGTAGATGGATAACTCTACTTACATGCAGGATGACTCACAAAATTCACAGTGATTCAACATTTTCTAATTGAAATTAGGCACAGGTGATGACTTTTTAATGTCCACACTATTTTCGAAAAGCAAATTTAATAGGAAATGCGGTAAGGATGTTTAACAAACAAAGTATGTTTCACGTGCAGCTCTGCTGATAACAGCAGGAGTGTCACACTTCCAAAGAGATCCCAAATTCAACCACTTCTTAACACCCGCTCCTTCCTGTTCCAAGCAGCCATCACTGCTCACCACGGAACCATTCCAACAGCCTCGCATTCACCTGTCCACTCGTGCGTCCCTGTTCCCCATCCTTTCCAATCACTGTCCACAAGGTAGCCATATATCTGAAGGGCATTAAACCCCCCTGCGCCCTTTCAACATATTCAGAACACAAAATGCGTACATGAAAAGAGTACTTTCTCACTCTCAATTGCCATTCTAAGTAATTGTTTCTCGACAACTGACTGTTTAAAGGAAAAGTCACAACCATCTATTTGAGAGTCTATAACAGGTAGAAGTAAGATCCGTGACCATGTACATGGGACTTCAAGGGGCAAATGGAAGTTCACTGTGGTGAAGGTCTTACATTACATGTGACATCACGGAACACCATTTTCAATGCAGATCATGAGAAGTTAATGATAATATTAGAAACCTTATGGTCACCCTGCCCAGTGTGGTAGCAGGTACCCCCAAGTGGCTATTTATATTTAAATTATTAGAAATTAAACATAATTGTACACCCAGTTCCTTCAGTTGCCTGAGCCACATGTCAAGGGCTCAACAGCTACAGGTGGCCAGTGCCTGCCATACTGGACAGTGTGGACACAGTACGTTCCATTATTTCTGGAATTTCCAATAACAAGGACTGTGCTAAACAAACTACTTAAAAAAACGGTAGCACTGATAATGCAATAGTAATCATAAAATGAAAGCAAAAAAGGATTCAATCCAAAAGAAGGCAGGGAATTAGGAAAACGGGAATGAAGAATAAAAAGTACAAATGAAAAAATCAGCAAAATGGTAGACTAAACCCATACCTATTGATGAGCACATTAACTAAAACATTTCAAATAAAAAGTATAGATTTGCATACTGGATCACTATATCCCCGTTCCAAGAAACACACTATAAATATAAAGAAATAGATCAAAAGCGAAAGGATGGAAAAGAATATAACACATGCACAGGCAAATCACAAGAAAGCTAGCAATATTAATATCAAAGTAACTTCAGAGCGAGAAAAATGGCCGGCGAGACAGAGTACATTTCATACTGTGAAGAAGCCAGCGCATCAGGAGGACGTCGTGACCCCTACCAGCAGACGTGCAGAAGGCCCAAGTCAAGAGCTGACAGAACCAAAGGGGAAAAGAGACAAATCCATCATTCGAGTTGCAGACTTCAACACTCCTTTCTCAACTGATGGAACAGGGAGACAAAGTCAGACAATAGGGAAGACCTGCACAACACACCCAAACAACCTGACCCAATGTACATTTATAGAAGACTGTACACAATGGCAGAGTGTATTCTCGCAAATGCACATGGAACAGCGTAATCACCATTTACAATAATTAAAGCACATAAATATTTAAAACTGAGTGATATTAAAAACAATCCCTATCAAAACATGTAGAATGCTGCTTAAGCACTGCTTAGAAGCTAATGTATAGTTTCGAATACTTATATTACTTAACGAAGTTTCCTATCAATGACCAATCTTAGAAAGGATCATGAATGACCTCCAATGTCTCTGTCCTCCAAAGACACACGGCCTGGGGTCTGTCAGGCTGACATAGTTAACCCTACAGAGAAATTTAGTGCCTGCTGTCTGCTTCTCTTCAGTGGGACCCACTGCTTCTATCTTAGAAAGTTAGAAAAAGAGTAAAATACATAAAATAACAAAAAATATAAATCAATAAAATACAGGACTGAGAAAACGAATAAACCTGTAACAAGACTGATTTGGAAGGTGGTACCATTCCAGGAATGGAAAAAAAGGGCAGTGGAATAGCGTCATCAGGACATGCCATAGAGACCTCAGAAGGATAACTGGATAAGAGAAGATTATAAACAATTAATGCCAATAAACTCAACAACTTAGATAAAACAGACAAACTCTTTGAAAGACAGATAACCAAAACTGAGTCATAAAGAAATTGAAAATCTGAATAGTACTGCATATATTTTTTAAATTAAGTAATAACCTTCCCACAAAGAAAATTCCAGGCCCAGATGTTTTCAAACATTTAAATAAAAAAACCAATCCTAAACAATTTTAAAAAGCAGAAAAAGAGAGAACACATCAATTCATTTTATGAAGCTAGCATTACCCTGATAATAAAGCCTAAAAAGACAAAATGAGAAAACTGAAGACCAGTATCCCATAATTCGTAAAATATTAGCAAATATATAACCATTTTTTATTAGTTCTATGTGTATAGAAATAATGCTGGAATTATACACATACATATACAGAGAGGGATGTATGCATGCATTTCTCAAAGCAAGTGGCACTTATCCAAGACAGGCAAGGTTTGCTGAACATTAGAAAATCAATTACTGCATTTCTCCATATGATCAGAATAAAAGACAGAAACAACATAAACATCACAACAGACGCAAAAAGGCACCGACAAAATGACACACCCTTCCATAATAAAACTCTCAGCCTACAAGAAGAGAACTTCAACGGGAATTGACAAGAATGTGTATTTATATTTAACAGTAAAATACTGAGTGCTTTACCCCTAAGATCAGGAACAGAGAATATTTACTTTCCCAACTCCTGTTAAAAACAGTATGGAGACCCTAGACAGTACGATAAAGTAAGAAAAAGAAACTAACAGCGTACACAGTGTAAAGGAAGAAACAAAACTGTCTTCCTTCTCAACCAAGATATTCACGCACATGGAAGATACTGAAGAATGCTTGGGCCACTAGAACCAGTAAGTTTGTTCAGCAAACTCACAGCATTATACCAGACAAATTTACAGAAAGCTCCTGTAATCACTAGCAAAGAAATACTGGGAATTGAAACTAAAAATACTGCATTTTTAAAGGACCAAAAACAAAAACAAAAACAAAACCACATGAAAAACTTATGGATAAATTTATGTGGAATATATTTAAAAGACTTGTATACCAAAAAAATGACAAAACCATGTTGAGATGTATCAAAGAAAAACAATATGGAGCTATACACCACAATCAAAGATCAAGACTCAAAATTGTGAAATATCTCTGCAAACAGATCTCTAGATTGAATGCAGTTCAATGAAAATCACAGGTTTTTCTATGCTGATTAATCCACTTATTCTACATGGAAATGCGAATGACTAAGAAGAGCCAAAACAACTGTGGAAAAACTGAAATTTGGAGAACTTCTACAAGACACCAAGACTTACTACAGAGCCACAGCAATGAAGTCGAGGCCATGGTGGCATGAGGACAAGCAGAAAAATGGATAGAACAGAGTCCAGCAACAGAGCGGTGCGTATATGGTCATTTGTTAAAAGGCACAACATCTATCATCGGGCTTGGCACTTGCCAGCACTCTAAACTTTGATCAGCTGAAATTAAGTCTCAGGTAAATAACAGATAGAAATCCAACTTAAAAAGCCTTTTTTTAAAAAAAGTTTCTACGGATACCAAAGAAGTTCTAGAAACTTTAAAAAATAAATCTAGTTTCCTTTCCTTTTCCCTCCCAAGGCGACTGGCTCTATCTCTGGTGCAAACTGGGCATTCTGAGAAATTCCAGAGATGCCTCCAGGCCAGGAATCCCTGAGATGGTGGTACAGTTCACACAGGAGGCCTCTTCATACCCAGGAGGGCATATGGCAGGAGGAGTCCTCACAGCAGCAAGTTCAGGGGCTGGAGCAGGTAGACTCTCCTGTGCTCTGGCTCCTCCCACGTGGCCCATCCCAGTGCCGGAAGGCTGGGCACTTGCATAAGAAGCTCACTTTGCAGACTAAGTATCCCCCAAAGGTCTAATATCCAGAAATCATAAAGAACTTAAACAAATTAACAAGCAAAAGACAATCAACCCTGTAAAAAAAAGTGGGCAAAGGACATGAACAGATACTTTTCAAAAGAAGACATACATATGGCCAACGAGCATATGAAAAAAATGCTCAACGTCACTAACCGTTAGAGAAATGCAAATCAAAACCACAATGAGACACCATCTCACACCAGTCAGAATGGCTATTATTAAAAAGTCAAAAAATAACAGATGCCGGTGAAGCTGTAGAGAAAAGGGAACGCTTACACGTTCCTGGTGGGAATGTAAATTCGTTTAGCCACTGTGGAAAGCAGTTTGGTGACTTCTCCAAGAAGTTAAAACACGATTATCATTCAATCCACAATCCTATCATTGGGTATACACCCAAAGGAATATACACTGTTCTACGATAAAGATACATGCCCGCGTATGTTCACTGCAGCACTATTCACAATAGCAAAGACATGGACTGAACCTAAATGAACCATCAATAGGAGATTAGATAAAGAAAATGTGGTAAATATACACCACAGCATACTATGCAGCCATAATAAAAGAATGAGATCATTTGCATCCATGTTGTCCTTTTCAGCAACATGGATGGAGCTGGAGGCCATTCAGTATCCTAAGCAAACTAACATAGGAACAGAAAACCAAAGACCACATGTTCTCACTTAGAAGTAGGTGCTAATCACTGAGTACACATGGCCACAAAGAAGGGAACAGCAGACAGTGGTGCCTACTTGAGGGTGGGAGGAGGGTGAGGACTGAAGACCTACCTGTTGGGTACTATGCTTATCACGTGGAGGATGAAATAATCTGCACGCAAAACTCCTGTGACAGCAAAGTTACCTACACGACAAACATGCACATGTACCCCGAACCTAAAAAAACAAGTTACATAAAAAAAGAGCATGGTTGACTTCATGCATTTGCTCAGTAAAGGGGCAGAGCTCAGAGACTGGGCTCGTCAGGAGAGTGACTACGACCACCTCCTCGGGAGAGCAGGTGGAGAATGAAGAGCACACTTCCAGGACCCTCTCCCACCTCATCGCTCTCTGCCAGCAGCCAGGAGAGAGTGGGGCGTGCCCTTCCCTGGAACACTCACTAGAGAATACCACAAAGAAAACAGGGGTTCCCCAGGCTCTACCCTGTAGAGATCCACTTCTGTCTAGTTAACAAGGTGGCGCTCGAAGATGTCTCCAACAGGATGCTAGATGTCTCCTGGTTTAGTGCTACCTGGTTAAGGAGGGCAAAGGTGCCAGTGAGGGCCCTTAAAGGAGACCATGGAGGGGGACAGGGCGCCAGAAAGGCAATTCCAGGGGCCTGGCCGGCCAACGGGGGTCCCAGGAGGATGGCGAGAGGAGGATTCCAGTGAGCCCTTGTCGGGAATTTGCAGGCCCCGGCACTAAGAAAGCCCTGTCTGCCATTCCAGCTCCACGGCACAGCTTCTATGCCCCCACTTCTCCTTCAGCACCACCTGGCTGCCTCCTGCTCTGGGATCCTGAGACCACCTGGAGGCGACCCGCGCTGGCCTTCCTGCCTGGGCGGCCTCTGTGGCTCGGCATCTTCACGAGGAGAATCGCAACTCCCCTGAGCCTGCAGCTTTCAGGATTCCTAAGCACCGTGGCATGCATGTGGCATGTGTGTAGGAGTATGTGAGCCAGGTGGGAGCCTCTGCTCTCCAACCCAATTGCCGCTCCCTCTGCTCGGTGCTCTCATTTGCAGGGCTGACATGCCAATCAGGGGCAGACCCTGTGGTGCCTACACCCTGCCTTTCAGGGAACACGTCTGTGCCCCGGCTTTTCTAACTGCCAAAGAACTCCATCACAGTCTGCCCTTCACGTTGCAAACTTCTACATGTACGATCAGAGGATGGGCAAAGAGCCCCTGCCATCTGCAAACCAAAGATTCCTCTTCAACACTCAACAGCAGATGCCCCCTCTCGCTCCCCAGCTTGGGGAAGGAGCCACATTACTGAGACCCATTCTTCCGGTCCCACTGCCACACCCCCTGCCGTGGGCGGCTCTTCTTATACCTGGACCCTTCCTGTCTCTCTCCTCAGTCCCTTTACGGTCGAGGCCTCCCTCACACTAAGGATCCTATCCTCCAATGCCCAGGCCATGTTCTCACTGGGATGAGTGCCACTTTGTGTACCGTTCCCAGAGACACAGATGCACGCAGCCCCCACCCACACGGCAGCCTCACGAGAGATGCTCTCATCCACACCAACCAAAACTTTAAAAATGCCACCACGCTACATCCCTGAGATGTGGACACCGCCTGCACAGGGGCAGAAGGTGAGGAATGTTCCGGATGAGGTCAGAATACGCTTGGCTGAAGCAGAATCAGGAGTCCTAGGGAGAGGAGCTGGGGACAGCTCCCAGCACAGAAACTTCTGCCTGGTGCCCTCAGATGATCTGTAGATGATCTGTAGAAGATCTACTTGAAGGCTCAGAGATCTGAGTAAAATAACCACCCTCACCCCCACCTGAGAGGAAAACACAGTGAGAAGGAAAAGAATGAGGCCATGGTCCCGGGTGCTGCCCAGCACAGCCCACACCTCACGGGGGAGGCGTCTGCTTAAGCAGGGGCACTTCAGGGGAGGTGGCGGCAAGAGCTCCTCCTCACCCACAGTGCCTTCCTTTGACAATTAAAATCAAAACAAACCTAATTTCTAGACATTAGAAACAACTGGGAAATGACTTTCACTTAAAATCACAGCTGCCCAATATAGGCATTTCACCCCATATGATGGAAACGTAGCTTATGCTGAGAGCCAAGAAACAACCACTCCACCTCCCTGCCCCCCAAAATTCCACAAATCCCTACTCAACCGAAAGCATGAAAAATTCCCTTCAAAAATAAGCTTTAAGAGAGGAAAAACAAAAAACAAAAAAACAATGTGAGCCGGGAATGTAAATACAGTACTGGGAATATGCAAAACGCTTTGCAAAAGCTGACGAGGGAGCTCTCGGCACCCACACATTTTAAAGATGGGAGCCTACAGTGCCAGGCCTGAAATGAACAACATACTGAAGTCTGGTGTCAATTTAAATGCATTGAACACCAGAAAAATGCCCCCAACCAAGGCTTCAAACTTGTACAGCACATTTCCACTCAAGCCAACGAGATTGCCTGTCACATCTGACACGGCTCGTCAAAAGTCATCCTTCACTGCTCATGGGCAACATCGAGGTCAAGAGACCAAGTGCAACGGTCCAGCCCATCCCGGTTTCTTCCTTCAGAACAGCAGATATTGAACTCTAAAATGACAAGATGGAGCAGCTTGAAACGGCTGCCAAAGAAGCGAAAGCTGTCCAAGGCCGCTGATCTGAAGGAGAAAAACCAGCCGCCGAGCACGTGTCAGGGCCGGGATCACACTCTGACAGTCTCACACAAAGAAGCCGTAGTGAGCACAGGGATGTCCGCGGGACCTCAGGTTCTGGCAGCAAAACCAGCACAGGCTCGGAAAGCCCACAGATGATCACTAGCAAACCCCAGACCACGCGTCCTAAACGGCACATGACGATCAGGTGTGGGGGAAACGGGGTTTTGCTCTAAGAAAATATGCTTTTAAAGAGCCATATCCAGTCCGAGGAAGGAAGGACATTTTGACACGTGCTACTACATGGATGGACCCTGAGGACATGATGCTCCGTGAAATAAGCCAGTCACAAAAGACAATGACGGTACCTCTTACCTGAGGTCCCTGAAGTAGTCAGACTCGTAGAGACAGACAGTAGAAGGGTGGGTGCCAGGGCTGGGGAAGGGGGAGTCTGTGCTCTTGGCGATGGAGTTTCCCTGCAGAAAGATGAGGGGCTCTGAGGATGGGTGGTGGTGATGGCTGCACGACGCTGTGAATGCACTGACAGCTGCTGAACCAGACTCTTAAAAATGGTGAAGGTGGGAAATTGTATGTATATTTTACCATAATTTAAAAAACCAAAATGCGTGTCCATCATGAATTAGCCAAGTCGTGGCACTGACGGGCCCTTCCAGTTGTGTTCCATAGGCACAAAAGGCATCCAGGTTGCGGGTGGGAGGGGGGCTCAGGCCGACCTGCACTTGCACTGAGGGGTCTCATGACACCGCGTGATGCTGGGCAAAGGTGTCCAAGGCACAGAGGGATAGGACTCAGGCTGCGCCACCAGCCTCCCGCCAAGACTCTTGTGTGCATCGCAGGAAGGGGGGTTCATTTAAATGGTAAATGTTTTAGACCTTTTTATTAGAACACTGGTATTTTATCAAATTGGATTAAAAAATAGACCAGATAGATGATGACCCTTTGATGACACAGCATATTTTGAGGGTCAGCTCAACTACACCCCAGACTCCAGGGAGGGGTGGGGACAGAGACCAGGGACCTACAGGGCAAGTCAGATGACGGCTTCCCCTGTCTGTGACAAAACAATCTAGACACTCGAGGAAAGGGCACCATTTCCTTCTGGCCCAAATCACTGAAGCCCACCTAAGTGCCTGGACCAAGCATGCGATGTTCAAATCACAGGTAAAATATGGATCAAGGACGCTTCCCCTGGCTTTGCCTTTCGTTTTAATCATTAGGCAGCAAAGAGCACTTGCGTCTACTGGATTCCTTCACAATGACTCTCTTGGTTTCATTCTGCATAGCAGGCCTCAGAGACCATCTCTCCTGGTGGACCCAAGATACTAAAGAAGATTCTGCTTGTACTTCTGGGCCCTGTGTGTCATACCCCAGCTAAAGGGGCTCAAAGGCAGGTGCATCCTTCACTGCCACTCTCGAGGGAGGAGCAACTCATCCAAGGTTATGGCCCTCTCAGAGCGCAGCCGGGAGCCAAGGTCTAGGCCCCTGGCCTCAACTTGGGATAACTCCACAGGTCATTCTCTCTCCAGAGTTCCCTGAAGGACAGGATGAGACCTCAACTGCAACCAGGTCACAATACAAGCCCCTGCTTCTCCCTTGTCTGATCCTGCAGTATGCACTTCCTTACACAGCGTGTCTTGGGAATACTCCCTGACGTGGTTTGGCTCTGTGTCCACACCCAAACTGCATGTTGACTTGTGATCTTCAGTCTTGGAGGAGGGTCCTGGTGGGAGGTGACTGGATCATGGGGGCAGATTTCCCCCTTGCTATTCCTGTGATAGTGAATGAGTTCTCAAGAGATCTGGTTGTTTGAAAGTGTGTGGCACCTCCCGCTTCACTCGCTCTCTTCTTCCTGCTCCAGCCACGAAGATGTGCTTGCTTTCCCCTTTGCCTGCGGCCATGACCGTAAGTTTCCTGGGGCCTCTCCAGAAGCAGAAGTCTGTCCAGCCTGGAGAACTCTGAGTTAACTAAACCTCTTTCCCTCATAAATTATCCAGTCTCAGTTCCCAACAGCAGTGTAAGAATGGATGAATACATCCCCAACAGCCACCTGCACACAACTCTGCATCTGGCTCTACTTCCAGGCCTCCTCTACTCCCGAGGAGTGGATGTGTTCTTTCATCCTGCGCACCCTAAAGACTGCAAAACAGAACATACGTAAAGGCTGAAATACCAAAGTTTAAGCCAGAATGAGAGGCATAGTTAACTTCTGCCCATCACCCTGTTGGCTGGAACTTTCACATTTGTTCATTTATTCATTGAAGTATCTCACGAGAACATACTTTGTGCCAGACACTGTTCTAGGCCCTAGGGATACAGCAGTGGGCCAAACAGAGATAGGCTCTGTCTGAATGGAGGGTGCATTCCAGTGAGGGACAGAGGCAGGCAAACGAATGCACTATATGCGAGATGAGGGCTTTGCTAACTTTTGTCTAAGGAGCCAGATATTACACATATTTTAGATTTGCAAGTCAGACTTTGTTGCAACTATTCAACTCCGCCTTCATAGGGAAAACAGCCATAGGAAATCAAGTCTTTATAAGTGTGTTCCAGTAAAATTGTATTTGCAAAACAGGTGGCCAGCCTGAGAACCATGGTTGGTCAACCCCTGTTTTAGTTGGTAAAAAACAGAGCAAGGAGAAAGTCCGGAAGTGCTATGAGGGGCATGAGGAATTGCTATTGCATATGGACAGAGAGCTGAAGCAAACAGGGGCCAGCCAAGTGCAGGGTGGGGGCTCGAGTGTTCCAGGCACATGCCAAGGCCCTGGGGTGGGGCATACTTGGCAAGTTCCAGAACAGCAAGGAGGGCAGCATGGCTGGAGCAGAGTGGTCTGGCAAACTGGAGGAGAGGAGTTTAGAGAGAAAGGGTTGAGGGTTGACTGGCAGATGACATGGGTCTGAAAGGCCATTTTGAAGCCTTTGCATTAATACAACGATAGTGATACTGCCAAACAATAAGGTGCAATTGTTAGAAGATGATAGTGTCTCGAAAAGGCAATATATTCTAAAGATAAAAATATTTTCAAATATTCTAAGTCTTTGAAAAATCCTAATTCAAATATTGAGTATATGTTATCTTTCACTAGGATATTGAATACTAGACCAGAGCATACTCCAAAATAATCCAAACAACAGTTTACCATATATCAAAACACCTCCAAAGCAAAAACTCTCAGTATCTGCCTAAAGCTTTCTATTCACCTCCTTTGCTTTTCAACAGCAAAATCCAAACTACAGAGATGTCACTGAGCATCTCGACGCTTCTGTACTTCCACCCTCCTTTCTGCTGCCAAGCTCCCAGGCCTTCTTCTAAAGGCCCTGCTCAGCCAGTGCCTGCCCCATTGCTGCCTGCCTCCATGGTGGTGTCCTCCCAGGTGAAATCTCCGTGCCACTCCTCCTCCTCCTCCACTCTCCTGCAACATTTCCTACAGCATTCAGGGAAGTGCTTCCAGCCTCCCGCCTCAGAGAGCTCTGAGCAAAGAAGGACCAGGTCTTACTCATTCTGCTCCTGAATGGAAGCATCAGCTTAAAGCCCCAAACCTAATGTACCAGGTGCTGATTTCATCATCTCCCAGCATCAGGGTTTGCAAAGAAGTGGGTTATGCCCCCACGGAGCTGCTAAGCCAGTGCTGCTGTGAGTTCTTGTTCACCTTGGGTGGCAACACCTACCACCTAGGGTTACCCCTGCAAACCACCACCCAGCCTCCAGGGACTCCGGATGGGACCAGAGATTCCACGGAGGAGGGCAAGGTGTGGTGAGAAGGGCTGTAGACAACCTCCTTTCCTGTGCTACACCCCCCCACTGGACTCTCAGGATCATGTCCACCTGTGCCATCACTGTGGCCACAGGCACCGCCCTGCCCTGCATCACCTGTTCAAGCCACTGAGCCTGGACCTGTCCAGGAGAGGCCCAGCAGCAGTAAGAGTGGAGAGAAGGCTTTGTCTCCATGCCACCGTCGGCAGGTGACTTGAGAGCAGGCCCCGGCAGGGACACGGTGTACTGGTTAAGCATGCTTTAGTTCAGTTAAATCAACTGCTACATCTCATTCTAAACCAACAGCAAAGGAAAAAATAAAAGTCACCCCACTCCACATTCAGCCCGGGAGATGAAAGGGAGTGGCTACAGTGGATGGGGCCTCAGCTGGGGAGCACGTGCTGGGCCTCCTTCCCCTGGGCAGAAAGTTCCTGGGCTGTCACTCCACATCTCCCCTCCAAAAGAAACCACCAAAAGCAGCTGAGACCATTATTGTACTTAGAAATGGTTGTTTTTTTTTTTTGATGGAATAACATAAAGACATGGGCAAGAAGGTGAAGGAATAGACTATTAAATAGAAAAACTAAATTGAAAAGCATATAATTATATGCAGAGAGATTATGCCTTATTTTAATATAAATAAAACTTTTTAAGCGTAAGATAAAAGGCCATGCCTCAATACACCAGTTTTCCAACAGAATACATTCAATTCAAATGATTCTCATAATTTCAAAACAAGGTTATTTGCTTTATTTTAGAAGCCTGATTACTTATAGATTTACAGTGGGTGAGAGTGGAAGGGTTCAGTACATCTTGTAATGAGAAATCTGGCCCCACCGACGCAGCTGCGGGAGCGAACCCGGAGTCCCGCCCCTCCTGCCTTCCATTCTAATCTAACTCGATGACTAACTTCAGCAGACCCCTCTGTGTAGGGACTATTTCCACAGCCTGCTCCGGGCTAAACATTCTTCTGTGTATATACTAGTAAATTCAACAGCCTCTTTAACATCTGAGAACGAATTACTGACAAGTCATTTTTTGCTCCATATTGCAAGTCAACGTGGCAACCCCGTTTTTTTTCTATTATAAACATGTACTATGCCCTGGCTCCAAGTCGTTTTCGATGCTGATACAAGATTCATAATGGCTGTCGGAATCTGCAATTTTCCCTTTTGTTTTATGAGGTCAGGCAATATTACATGCACTGATATATTCCATTTTCCCAGCTGAAAACCTTCTCATTTGAGCCCGACAGGTTGAGGGAGTCATGATTTTGCAACCTCGCATGTGAAACACGGTACGAGGGGGCAGGTGGCTAACCCCACGTCCTCCTCTTGCTCTTGTCCACTGGCAACAGTAAATTAAACTGTCAAAAATGGAATTGTCCTGTCATCAACAAAGCTATAGCTTCACAAGTATTGCAACATCAGATATATTTCTAATTCTGCATTTCCCTGCACCTGTAATTTCATCAGAAATTCGCACTGGACCATGGTGAGCAGCTGTCCAAGGGACACTGGCACTGTGAATTCCTTTAGAGGGTTGACATGGCATTTCAAAGACAGAAATTAATGAACAATTCCAGCAATTTGTAATATATATAAAAAGGGTGTTCAGTGTGAGGTCCTGACCTTCAGCAGGACCCTTTAAAAGGGCAGAAATGCTAACGTGGACATGACATGCTGTGCGGCACAGTGGAAAGAAATTACACACAAGTTACTCTGCAAACAAAACAAAGCAAAACGCAAATACCCTAGCAGCAGCCAGTCCACTTGAAGTTACTTAATGGTCACAGGTCAATTGGCCTAGATTGCTATTAAAAATGTTTAAGATCAGGAAGATACTTCTTCAATGGTACTTAGGTAGAAAGGAACTTCAGCCCTTAAGTTAAAATGTTATCCAACAATCCATTCTCCAAAACCACTCTGATTTCCTCCAGGTAATTCTTCCTGGGGTATTCCTCCAAGAGAAAAAAAAAATGACCACCCTCTTCCTCCTAAGGATTCAAGCGTGGTTCTGATTCTCCTGCCACCATGGTTTACTATGACCACTTCTACTGGCCCGGACTGCACTTCCACTAAGTTACTCCCTTGCAAGTTGGACGAAAGTCAAAGCCCTCTCCAGCTACCTCCCAAACTGGAGGCTGTCAACTCAGAACTCTTGTGAAACTACTATAGGGCATGAGCCCTCTAAGTTGTCCTATAAATTTGCAGAGAAAAAAACGGGCTTTCCCAGCCCATTTAAAAACAACAAAGTCGCAAGTCTAGTTGTTACTAAATATTGCAATCAAATACTGTTATAGATTATCCCCACAAAAATTCATTGCTTATCAATCATTATGCTCAAGACAGAAAGTTAAATTGAGATGAGGAATCATTTCACGGCTTAATACAGTCAAAGTGACTCAATATTCCTTTATTAATTCTCATTTAATATCACTTTAAATTGCTGCCATTATTATCCTACCGTAGACGAAAGATTCTGTGTAATTAGTCTGTATTAAGCCCTTTTTATTTATAAGGAGCCAAATAAACAAACCCACTTTAATTACCTGGGCTCCACAATATTGATCTGAGCATCAAAATTTAATATGACTTTATTTCAAATTTCCATATGACTAGTATTTAAATTTCTTCCAGCAATAACAATTTTGCAGGCACAAATGACTTTTCATTCAAAGTATGTAAATTACTGCCTAGCGCCGGGCGCGGAGGCCCTCGGTGCCCACAGCATGTTTACAGAGACCTCAGGGGCCTCCCCGCTGCACGCTTTGCTCCCTAATACAGCAGGAAAAGCCACCAATTACCAAAAGAGACAAAAGTCAACGAAGACAGGGAGTCTTCTCCCTCCCAAACCGTGTTCTCTCCCACTTCAGTACACGGTGTTAACGACATACAAATTTTGAGGTCATTAAGTATAAACAGGAACGGAGCGCCAGACAGGCAGCCAGGCAGGATGTGCTCACGTCAGCATTTCAAGTGCCCTCCTAATCCCACAATGCAAGTTTCGGCATTATTGTCTCAATTTAACTTGCATTAGTACCTAGCACCTTGATTACACTGTTGGGTGGTAATCTTCGCCTGCACATGCCATCATTACTTATGTCAAGCCTCTTGAGTTGTTATGAATACTATGTTGTTTTACGAGAGAGAGGAAATTAGTGCCAGTCCCCTAGAGTTTTGGGTGCTTAGCACAGAGGCACTGTGCAGCCCTCGCAAATCCCACAACAAATCCTTGTTTAGTGCCAAATGGAGATAAGGACTTTGCAGCAACATTGGAGCATAAATAACTCATGTCCCTCTTTATTTGTAAATGTCAAAAAAAAAAAAAAATCACCGTTCTTTAATGTTGCTTTTCACACACACATAGCAGAATGGGTGTTTTCAGCCACACAAGCGCACACCAGTTGAGTAACACATTCTGAATTAACCCGCAAGACCACGCTGATACGCAAAACAAAGAAATGACCACAACACATGTTTGAGAATTATCGTAAAATGCTGTTTGGGATGGATTTTTAATAAAAATGAACTTATCAAATGCAAGGGAAACGCACTGGTAACACAAGCCTTTCCTCGGGAGGACAATAATGTGGAAAAAATGTGGCTTCACATGTATTGCATTTTCCATGTTTTTTTAAATATGATCCAATATGTTGTTGAAAAGAATTATTTTCTGGTATTGTGGGGAGTTTTGCATTGTCTGTTTATTCTGTTTACACAGCAAATGAAACCTACAATATGAATAGGTGAACTCCCTGGGGAGCACACGAAATTCAGAAATGATGTACAGATGGGGACAGGGGCCCATGAAAACAGAATAGAAATTAATGTGCCCTCAACAGTCACATCTGGAATGGAACAGGCCAAATAAATAATTTTGACATTAAAAGAAATTAAAGATCAAGGACCGCAAATAGTAGAGTAAGTTTTTTAAAAAATAGTATCATTAGTTTACACTATGTTTGAAATGGCATTTAAAATAAAATAATCAAATGTGCAGGCCAAAAAATGAGGCCTGGATGCATTTCCTCTCTTTTTCTTTCTTTCAATGGCCAGTAATACCCCATTTGAAATATCTTTCCCACAAAAGAATCTCCACATATTGCCTTCTTAAAGTGCTCTTAGTTAAGAAACAACAAGATGCAGTAAAGTTTTTGCATCCTGAAATTGGTCATGTTTAATTTGGTAAAACATTAAAAGAAATCTCAGAAGGCAGACAGATAATCCTGTGCCTGCTACATAGCAGAGACGGTGGGGTCCCAATTTAAGGGTTCAACACCAAAATTGTGATTCCGTTCACTTCTTTTCTCTTGACCCCTTTGCTATCTTTATTTATGCAGCCTGAAGCAGACTAAACAAAAAGCAAATGAAGGCTTTGGCAGTATCTTTTTTGAGACTGGGGTAAAGGTCTGTTGGAGACATCACTGTGAAAATGATAAAAGGCCTTGAGGTCACAGCCTGAAAGCTGGGGGCGGGGGGCCGAGGTGGGGTGCAGGTGGGGCCTGTAGAGGCACCCCCTCCTCCCAGTGAACGACCGCAGCCCCCAACTCCCACAGACAGAGCCACAGGAGGCCACTCCTCTCACTAACCACACCAACATAGTGGCTCCTCAATGTGTCCTCAGATGAAGCCAGTTTTGAAAAATGGCTTCTGACAGCCCTATAAAACTTGCATGGAGTGACCAAATGGGTGCTCCTCAGCCCACAGACTGACCACAAGTCACACATCTGAGAAAGCACGTTTTCACGACTGCTGACTCTGTAAGTAAAGTCCTCTGGAGCCAGGGCAAATTCACCACCACCAAATCTTCACCGTCCACTGCATATGTAACGAATTTCTTTTTTCAGAAGATAAAATATTTTTCTGAGTGTAACAACAGGCATGACTTATTTCAGAATTAAGTGCTAGGCTCTCTGGTGCTTTGGGAAATGTAAACTACAATTTTTACTCCAAATCCACCATCCACTTCACTAGCTCGTGCTCTCCAAAGGCCTCAGCAGCCCCTTCAGATGATGGGCGTCTTAGAGAGTGCTTTGGTAAATCATGCAAACAAGGAGCGGGACAGAGGCAAAGCCATCCCTCTCCCCATTTCATACCACCGGTAAATTGATTTAGAAACTGCTTGGGGTAGAAAACAAATACCAAGCTACAAATGTATGGCACTGACTTTCTGAAAAATCTGACCTCCAGCACCCGCAGACACACGTGCACATCAAATCTTCTAAGGGGGCACCAGGCACTCCTACCCAGGCCTCCAGCCCTCCACTGCTCAGGAGGTAACAAACGTGAGAACCTGCAAGAGGGCACAGGGTTAATATCTTCAATCTAGGAGTCTGAACAGCACCTCTGCAAACTACAGAGTAATCTTAGTTTCAAATTACATAAAAATAATTGATTATTTCAATACAGCCCTTAAATAAAAGAAAGTTTTATTCTTCACAGTGTAAGTGCTGGTATTTTTTGTGCCCGACAAGCTGCCCATACAAGAAGCAGTGTGCCTAATATTCTTGCCAACAAAGGCATTTGAAATTAGCAATTGCTTTTAGAAACTTTAATTACAATTTTAAAATGCTATTTCTGCTCTATAATAGATTCCAATTGTTTCAGTATTATCTGGCTTGCAAATAAAATCTACAGTAGATGACAATATTCCCAGGATTAATCACTCTTGAAATTCTAATATGCTCTTGAAATACCAAATAAAAAAGACAGCAATGTTGTTGATGTACTGAAAGCTTCTTGCTTTTTGCAGTTTGCTATTATTATGCATATCCAGGTAGAAAGTTAATTAACCCAAAGCTTAAGCTAATTATGATAGCAGAATGCTATCAACCCAACGCGCTCAGTCAGACAGCTGTCCGGAATTTCATTTGCTAATCATTTGTCTTTGGGCTGAGCATATGGTACATTTTCATGCTATCAGAGGAACAACAAACAGCTGAAAATCATTAACTAAAAACAATGTGCATAAAATCAGAAGCAGTTTTTTATACAGCTTTGTGTCAGACAAAAAGCCAGATCCTTGCCCTATAAAAATTAATGATTATTTTGGTTCTTGTCACTTAAAAATTTTAGCTGATAGTGCAATAAATATGTGACAAGAATTTCAGTCGCATCAATTACCTGTTTATATAAGTTTGCAAAAATATTCTAAATTTATAACAAGGGCATTATAATAAATTTGGGGAGAACTGTAACATAGATTTGTATAGTTGCCTGAAGACTTTAAATTAGCTTCTAAGAATGACCTCTTTGTTTGCTTTGTGTGGAGCCTCAGTATCCACATGCTAACATCTTAAAGATGACTTTTTTTTTAATTGCCAGGTAAAATGTATGAAATATATTTGCAGACATTCCCGAAGCAGTATGTGACATTTCTGAGGCCATCCAGAAATCTGTGTAGACACCAGAAAGCTACATCAATCATGGTAAAAAGTTCACCTCAATGTTGAGCCGGAAAGGAAGGAGGGGTAGGGAGGGTGGCAGCTCCCAGGTAATGCCGGGAGCACTCAGGTGTTCCCCGAGCACGTGGGGCACACTCACCATTCCTTTTTAGATTTGCCTCCCAATGTATCTTGTGCTTCACAAGTCCTAGTGACCTGGAAGCCGAAAGGAGAGCGGGAAATCCTACGACACACGGCCCATCTGTTTTGCTTTGTGTGGCTCTCAACCCTTTGGACTGTGACACAGATTTGTAAGTTCACAAGGCACAGTACAAGAAACTTCCCAAACAAATTGTGACTTCATTTTGGTGAATCTGCTCTTGCAAGAGGAGCATACCAATTCTCTTTAAGCTCATCTCTGAGTCTTTCTAAACCTACTGGGCTCTAATCTCAGGTACTTAAATCAATTTTAAGCTCGTGTACCCAAAGGTCTCAAATGCCAACCTAGCTTGGAGATTTCAGGAAGTGCGTTCCTTTTAAACATGCCTGAGTAGTAAACTGACATTCACAACATTTTCTTGAAATCAGTATTACAATATTAAAATTTTGTACTTTTTAAAAAAGGCAATAAAAATGAAGATTTTAAGTGTATATGATTCTGTATCACACTTGCTAACATAAAAATGAAAATATTTCTCCCCTAAAGAACAGGTCATTTGATCAAAAGGAAAACTAGTTCCATAAACTAAAAATAAACTTTTTTCCTTCTTGGGGAAAGCTGAGATTTAACTTTTCGCATGATGTGACATCTGCAACTGTCGCCAGTCAAAGGCTCAGCAGAGCCTGATTAATTGTTAGTCTAGGGGGATTTTTGTTGGTCACGGACCAATGAACTATGGGGAATTTCCATGGCTGTAATGTACCACGGCGACAATACTCACTCTGTTTTTATTGCAGTGGCCACTGGAACAGCAAGCACTCTACTACCACATCCTTACATCGCTACGAAGCGTCAAGCAGCCCTGGACGCCCACCAGCACTTCTTGCAAAGATCGAGTGTGACGTGGGAAGATATTTCCCTGATGGTCTCCACAAGGACTTTTGTTATTTATTTTGGACCAAATTAAAGTGAATTAGAAGGGACATATGTCCTCTTTCCTACTCCACATTAACGGAACCCACTAGCTCCCATGGTTGGATTTTTGCCACTGCTGGAGAGGCCTGAATGGATCTCGAGGTGGTGCTAGGATGAGGACTTATGCAAAGTTCCCACGGGAGGGGCAGGATCCAGGAAGCCAGAAGCGCCTGCGGTGTTTCCCTTACTCATCTCCACACTGCCAGGAAGGCTGGACAGCCTCCTTCCAAGAGCAGTGTGAGCCACCCAAGGTCTGCCCCATGGCTTAGAACCCCGTAAGCCAAAGAAGAACGAAGTGGCCAAACCATCAGGAAACTGATTAAACCGAAGACGTAAAGAAACCCCACCCAGTTGCTATTCAACTTTTGTTGCCGTTCCCAGTGCACGCATCAGCCCCGGACGAGGAACAGTATTTGATATGGACCAAGTTTGTATATTACTGTTTTCGAACTGAAAAGGACCTCTGCTTGCTACTCCACTGGGAAGACGGAAGCCAAACCTATTACTGCAGTCATAAAGGTTTAATCATTTGTGGTTCAGATGTTGACGCCTCTTCCCAATGCGTTGAATTTTTCACATCTAAGTTTTTGAGCTAAAAAAAAAAAAAATGCTTTCAGATGAAAAAATGCCACCAAGAAGGAAAGGCATATGGAGGCTGCTTAAATCTGGTCCTTAAAATCCTTCCCTTCTCTTCCCAAAGGCTACATACTCAACTCTGATGTTGATATTAATATTAATTTGTCATTAATACTAATGTTTCACTAACCAACTAGGAGTATTCTGAAATATCCAATTTCTCTGGGTAGCTAAACCTGAGGTTGCACTATGAAAAATGTTTTCTAATTACTGCTTGCCAGTGAGCCATCAGACAATGCGGCTAGGTTTCCCATTAATTCAGAAACTTCATACTTGTACGGAAAACTGGCCACATCTGAGTTGGCCACCTCGGCAGGTCACAGCCAATTCCTGCTCTTAGGACACCCACGCAGGCCATTTTGAGGGCCGCCTACAGGGGTGCTAAGAGGCAATACAGATGTTTACCTCACTTGATTAATTCAATTTTGAAACAAGTAATCCAATGAAAGTAATGGGTGTTGCTCTTGCTAGCTCACTGAGCAAAGAAATAGGCTCACCAGCTACCTGCCAACCTCCCTCTCTTAAGAGATGGCTCCACAGTCGGCGTGTCTGCCCAGCCCAAATCATGCAATGTGTATTAATTGTTTGCTGGGTCTAGTAATGAGAATGGGTGACTGCTGAAAGCATTCCCCAAACATTCTCCTATGAAGACGTAATTCTAACCTGTTTCCTCTAGCTCTACCTACCAGAGAATCGCTTGGTTTATTTTCCACAGTCTCCTTCCCATGTGGCTCGGAGACAAAGGAAATTCAGGTAGGTTGGTAGGGACTGAGGTGAGAGCTACCCCTAACCACAAACCAACTCAAGGGACCATTCCAGGACAGTCATTTTTTTGCGAGATGGCAGCCATGGATGGGCGGACGCAGAGATGGGTCACTCAGGGAAGCCGCAGCCAGCAGTGGATGTAAGGCTGTATCCCTGGAGATAGTACTGACTTAGACAGAAGTTAGACTCCCTGCACCACACAGACGTAGGTCCCAGGCTGTGCCACAGGTTTCAAATTTGTTCATGCAACCTTCAAAAAGAAATGAACCGTCAAATTGCTAGCAGACATCTATCTACCCACCTACGTACCTACGTACTTACCTATAGGTAACAACAGGCATCCAGAAAGACCAATGTACGTTAGTGTGCAAACTTTCCAGGGGCATGCACAGTAATATGACACTTTATCCGCATCAGATGGGCAACAATTAAGTCGCTCTGTCACTCTATTTCCCTGGTGAGGAAAGGATGGTAAAATGGGAATGGTCTGACATGACAAACAGTATAGAAACAACCTATTAAAAGAGAAAGATATGCATGGCCTGTGGAAAAGTTCAGTTATAGAACTCCCTCCCACAGACTTCATGGCCTCAGTGAATCGCGTGTGTGAATGCATGTACAAGCATATGTCTGCATTTACTGCAGTATTGTTTGTGGGGTGGGAAGGATGCTTATTAGCATATTTTTTGAGGGCAGAAGGACGATGGCTGGAAATACTTCATATAGCCATATCTTAGAATATTAGGTGACTAGGAAAAAGGATTAAGATCTGAAATCACTGACTCGAAGGGATGATAAATGAGCAAGGCAAGAAGAAACAAGAAGAGAGGAATACCCATCAGGATCCTACACTCCAAAACCTCGGTTGAAACTTCAAGCACATTTGCGTTTGTATGTGACTACTTCCTAGTGACAAGAGCAACCTGTTGAATCAAGTTTAGCCTAAAGCTGCCGCCTTCCGTGTTTTAAGTGCGGCTTCAAGGTTTTTCTGTACATCATGAACTATAACAAGTGGAGGTATAAACAGACCGTAGCCTACTCTTGTGCCAATCACTGAGTTTTGGCCAATCCAATGTAGCCAACTGCTCAAACCGTGTTCAAATAAGGCAAACGCTGTAACCAATCTGGCTGTTTCCGTGCCTCATCTCCGTCACTTTCCTTTTTCTGTCCATAAATCTTCTTCCACCATACAGCTCTGAGCCTACTCTTGCTCGGGAGGCTGCTCGATTCGCGAATTGTTCATTGCTCAATTAAACTCCTTTAAATTCAATTCAGCTGAAGTTTTTCTTTTATTAATACCAACAAGGGTATTAGCAATTGCTAAGGGAAAAGGGAGAGAAGAACATAAAAAAGGGAAGGGCTGGAGGAAACAGGAGGTGAGTAAACTGGGGTAGTAAAGGACTCTTTAAAAATGATGTCCCTGTCAAAACAGGCAGCTCAGGGCACGTGTTCACTGCCTGAAGGGGCTCGGAAGCCACTCATGCCATCCCCATGGAGTGTGGGCCCAGGAGGGGCGTGGGTAAGTTAACTCTCTTACTTTATAATACACAAGACAAGCACATCAAGAACCTCTAGAAGCGGACACTTAATTATCTACTAGTTAAGAAGAAAATTTAGGATTGGCCAAGGATTCCAGCCATAAATACTCTTACTCCCTAACAATGCAGAACAAAAACATCAAATAGAATTTAACTCTCTGCTTAGTAATCGGGCAGCACATTTTGCTTACTTGCGTGTGGTTTTAGAGTCTTCTCGAAAGACCTGTGTTTATTCCAGAGCGCAGTTTTACGCTTTAACTTCCTGAACCAGCAGCACCGCTGCAGGGGACTGTGGGCCACCAAGATGACATACGACCCTCAGGCGGCACCCAGGATGTGCCAGGCCCGCCCCAGGCCTACTTGACAAGCCCTTTACTTGGGAATCTGTCACCTACACTATGAGATCAGCACTATCATCCCCTTATACAGATGGATGCTGCCAGAAAGAACAAGTGACTTGCCCATGGTTCCATATAAAGAAGTGGCCCATGCAGGGTTCACTCTCAGGGAGTCTGGCTCCTAAGTCTGCTCTGAGAAACATGATGGATTCATGACATACTAAAGGAATCCTGAGCACACCTTCAACCAGGGATGCTCCACACACCCACGCTGAGGCTGGGCATGAGAACAGGGTCCTCATCTTCCCCGCTGGCTACATCCGCAGTGGCCTAGAACATGGCTGGCACACACAAAACATTGAATGCGTGCACTAAGTCTCGAAGCACTCCCACACGGCGGACCTGACTGCAGAGCAGGCCCAGGAGCCGAGAGCCACCGCCATGTGATCACAGGGGGCCACCGCACAGCCTCTACCCACCCAATGACATCTCTGAAGCAACACAGAATAAGTCTATGCCACAACCTCTCTAAAAATACCCTATGCCATTTTTTAAATACAAAAATACCACACCATTATTCAGTCTTTGTGTTTCGACCCCACGGAACAGGAGTCAGCAGCCACTTCTGTAGAGGAGGAGATAGGAAGTATGTTACACTTTCCAAGCCCTGTGGGGTCTTCTAATCAATATTCTGTTTATTTCCTACAACCCTTTAAAAATGGAAAAGCCACACTCAGCGTCCTGATCATACAGAAACAGCTGGTGGACAAGACCTCGCCCATGGCTGTCGTCTGCTAACCCCAGTCACAGAGGGGAAGAGCAAAAGCGCCTTGAGGTTTTGGATAATCAAAAATAAGGGGGTAAGGGAATGGCTAACCAGTATGCCAAATTTCATACATATTTCTTCCATAAAAAAAGGTTTCAAAGATTTCCTAAACATGGTCATGATGCTTGTCTTTTTTGTTTTTTTTCCTGGATCTGTCTGAAAAGTAGGTAATAAACATGACGAAACTAAACTGGTTTTTTTTTTCTCCCCACTCACCAAAATGTGAGTGAATGGAACCCAGCGTGTTTTGCTCAATTCTAACTGTAATGTCTGAGAAGTCCCCAAAGGTTCTCAACTGATGCCGAGTTTTCCAGTCGTAGCTCTGCAATTTCACGCGAGGTTGAGATCCAGATGAACTTTTAACCAGAATGCCAACCATAACAATGGTGCAATTTGTAAAGAAGGTTCCTTTGCAGGCTTAGAGCTCAGATGTACTGGATACCCTGGGATGTGAACTTCCTGACATCTAACACTGGACGTCCCCTCTCCACGCCGCAGCTCTGCGGCTCACAAAAGAAAGCAAGGTATCGGTCTGTTGTGCAGAATCCTCTTGCTCATTTATCCTAACAGTCTACAGGAGAGGAAAATCAGATGAGGGTTTTAGGGGGAACTCCTAGATCTCCAGCAGAGACCTTCACTCCAGCCCACTAAGCCCCTTCTTCCTCAACCACTGCGTCCCACCCCCCTCACAACTACATCCACTGGAGCACTGTCTGTATATGCCTCATTAAAACCACAACCAGCTCCAAAAATGCTTCCCTCTCTTTCCTGGCTATCATCCACTGTTAAAGTCGGGCTGTGGAGGGTAAGACTCAATGCAAGAAGACCAACATGACTCCTGAGCAGGGCCGTGGCCTGAAACGCAAGCACGACCTAGCTGTCCTAGTATATCCAGAGACGTGCTCAAGTGAGGGAAATGTATTTCTGCATATCTTCAGTCATCAAGAGCAGGTGCGGTCCTATTATTTTTGTTGCACATTAGTTGTGAAGGCAAGAATGCATTCTGATCAACAGACACAGACTCCTTCCACCCAAGCACCGTGGTTCTGCATGGGGTGTCGGCCGCTCAGGTGCAGCAGGACTGCCGGCAGGAGCTTCTTCCGTGCACACAAGCTCACGCCCATGAGATCTGCCCGCCTTCATCTCGGTGATACATCCCGAAGGAAGGGTGTGCGCGCCGGGTCTACACAGAGAAATTCCATAAAGAACACTTCTTCCCAAGACCATCTTGGTTTGCTTAGATTTCACTGTATTTATAAACAATTTATGAAGGTGCAATGAAATGTAAAATTTTAATCTTTAGTTAACAACTATAATAAATGGACAAAGAAACTGACTTTCCACATATGACTGAGTTGGGGAGGGGCCAGGATGGTAGATAAATTGGGAAAGTCTAGCATTATTTATGTCACCACTCCATGACATCATACAGGTACCCAATGCAGAAAATACCATGCTAAAACTCAAATAATGTCAACATTTAATTAGGACCCATGCTACTGATACCCCAGGGCAGGGCGGGGCAGGGGGAGGGGGAAGTAAACAAGGAGGTCAGATGCCCAGTGTATTCACAGCTCCTTCAAGGCTCCGTAGTCTGATTCTTCTTTGTGCAGCCCAATTCTACATCCGGCTCTTTCTACAAACAGGTATGTCTTACGTGACTGTCCCTACCCAGTCCCTGTATAGTCTCCCCCACAGAAAACTTGTTAGGTGCTTTTCAACAATTAGAATTACATTCTAAAGGGGTCCCCTTACTCCTCTGCTTGAGGGCAAGACAGGAGGGACTCCCCAATGGCTCGTGACCATCAGCCTGATGACTCCCATTCCTACCTGCAGGATGATGAGACAATCTTAAGTCACCTTGAAAGCCTGTGCCAGGGATCTGAAAAATCACCTGGGAAGCTGAGCATCTGAAACAGTGAATCCCGCTCACAAGGAGGGACAAAGACACTTTCGAGACTTTCAAGAACCCTCTGGGCCCCGCCCCAAGAAGAGGATCGCGGTGCCCATATCCACGCGTCCAGTCAACACTTTTCACCTGTTCCTGGGGAGCCCCGCCCCAAGAAGAGGATCGGGGTGCTCATATCCACGCATCCAGTCAACACTTTTCACCTGTTCCTGGGGAGCCCCGCCCCAAGAAGAGGATCGGGGTGCCCATATCCACGCATCCAGCCAACACTTTTCACCTGTTCCTGGGGAGTTTCAGACCCCCCGAAGACCACCACGGACCCCAGGTTGGGAGATTCTGGTTGAGAGTATGTCTGTGGCACGGGGTATCAGACACCTTTGTTTTCATGGATGGACACCACAAAAGCTCAGGATGGACAGCTGGTCACCACAGGGAGGAATGTGTGTCATGGGCATGAACAAAGAAGATGTTTTCTCTAGGAAATTCCAAAAACATGGAAGAATGCATCTATGAGTACACTTATGAGTCCAGCCTGAGCAGAGCCGTTTCTAAGATGTGGTTAACATCGAGATGCCCGCCGCTGGCAGGGGGAGCTAAGCGTGTCCGTCTCCTCGGCCCTCCTGTGTGGAGAAGAATTCTGGATGCCTTTCTGTGGTGCTGGCCTTTCTGCCTTAGTTTTCCTACAAAAGGACTTCAAATGGTTCAAATGACATTATTAACATATGACACATGGAATGAACTAACACTGGATCACAGGACCCTGGCGAAGATCTGAGGACACAGGGAAAGCCTGAAGGAAGGCCCCGAGAGACGGCAGGGGTGAACCATGAGAGGTGGGGCACTGCTCCGGCTCTCCTCTCCCCCATCAAGGAAAAGCTCCGAGCAGTCTTCTCCAGCCTGGCAGGGTGATGGCACACGGGGGGTGTGCCGGCAATGCTGCTCCGAAGGTCACCTGGATGTGTGTAACTCGCCAGGGAATGTTACATGTCGGCGTCACCAATGAACTTTTCCAATCCTTGTCAACTGAGGGTGGAGGGCATTGGTGGGAGAGGTGCACCTTCTCTGGGGACAGGACCTGTGGTAGGAGAGAGATTTCTGCAGCTGGAGAACCCTCCAAGGATTCTGCAGTCTCAAGCCCCACTGTTCCTGAGGGTATTACTGTTGATGTTGTCTTTCACGCACTGGAGCTGACGGGAACAATTTCATACACTGCTCTGGTGTGTTAGGCAGGAGAAAGCTGTGAGACCCGATGGTGTCCCTTCACTCCATCCAAAGCCCTCTGAAAGGTACCGAGGCACTTCAAAGAGCTGTCCAAGATCCAGCTTCCCACGGCAGTGCTCTCTGAGCCTTTTACTAGAGTAATTCAAGGTTTCAAAGAACACAATGTAAGACTGAACATATTTTAATATGCCTTAGTAATCTGATTTTTTAAAAATATTTAAATTTATTTCCCAGAAACTTCTCATCTGAGCTCTTTGCACCTTCAGTACCCAGGCTACCTCCTTGTTCAGAATCAAGACTGTTTACTTGGTGTTGACAACACAACTTTGTAAAGGAAGATAAAACATCTGAGGACCCCTCACACTTCTTATGTAAAAGGAAAGCTTAAGCCCAGAGGCCAAGTCATTGCAACTTCCCTCTTTCAAATGAACAGCTGTTTCTAGCCTCATGCGTCAGCCAGACCTCCACAGAAAGGCAGAGGCCTCAGGCACCAACACAGGGCTGCCCCCACAGATCACTCACAGGTGAATGCTTTGCTGGCCTCACATAAACAGGGACTTGCCAACTGTGACTTTAGATCAACCATCTCAGTCCAGCTCCTAAAACCCCACACTGATGTAACGTGGATCACAAGCTTCCCTTCCCAGGGCAGGGCAAAGTCGAGGCTCATTTCCTCTGCCTGCCCAGAGACCTCTGCGTAACGCACTCCTCCTCTGCTCCCACCTTCTCTCCTGCCCAGAGACCTCTGCGTAACGCACTCCTCCTCTGCTCCCACCTTCTCTCCTGCCCAGAGACCTCTGCGTAACGCACTCCTCCTCTGCTCCCACCTTCTCTGCTGACATTTGCCTCCCCTCACCTGGAGGGTGGATTCACTGAGCACTGTTCGCCTCACTGCCTGTCCTCCAGGCCTCCCCACCGCCTTGTAAGGAAAGGTGTCAATACTCAACCTCCTGAAAACCCCACCCCCTTGTAAGGAAAGGTGTCAATACTCAACCTCCTGAAACCTCTTCAGAAGCACAGCCCTGGGCATCTGCAGCGTGCTTTCCCCAGACACGCCCAAAAGCTGCTTTAAGGAGCCTGGATGATTGAGACTAACGCCTCAGCCACCCATATTCGTTGTCACCTCTGAACAAGGCACGGTAGGACTGAAATTTCTGTTATTTCCTAAAGCTTAAAAGAGTGTCAGAAGGGGACATGACATGACTGTGTTTTTTAAAACGGCTAAGGATCCAAAACAATTCCGTTGATGTAGTTCAAAGAAAAGTAAGAAGCCAGGAGCTCCCTCTCAGATTTGTTGGCAACACAGGGCTGGCCACTCTGAAGTCCTGGTCAGACGCCGGCCACACTGTGCTCAAGACAGCTGGGGAGGCAGAAGGGAGGACCGCCCATCCCGAATGGAAGGAACACAAGGGCATCCCAAACCGCTGATCAGGACCCACCTTTCTAAGGGGAGGTTTCCGAGCCTTCTCAAATACCAGCTCCATGTCACCCACCATCATGACTTGGAGGCCTGGAAATCCCAATAGCGCCCACTGCACGGGAGCTGGAATCTCCTGTCCAGATAACATCGAGGGAATGAGCAGGGGGTAGGATGCTCAAAGACCCTCCCTACACTGATGACAGACACCTAAGCCCCGAGAAGCAGGGGCTTGGGGCTTCTCCTTCCCACCGACACAAGAAGGAAACAGCGCACAGGTTCTCCGACCTCGCAGCATTCCCCTGAGGCCACCAAGGCGTTTGTCTGGGACAGTGGGTGTCAGACTTTTCAGTCTCACCCTTAAGTATCATGAGGACTCTAAAGAGCTATTTTTTTCCTCATGCAAGTTATTTCTATTGACACTGTGTTCGAAATTGAAAGCTGAGAACATTTAAAAATATTTCATTTCGAAATACTTATGAACTGATTTCATGTTATCACATATAACATTTTCATGAAAACCATTTTTCCAAAAAAAAAAAAGATGAGTTAAAGTGGCACTGGTTTACATTTTTGATTCTTTCACAGCTGGCTTAACAGAAGGCAGGTGGACTCTTGCAGCTGCTTCTGCCTTCAGTCTGTTTCCATACAGGGCTGTGGCTGACGAGCAGGAAGAAAAATCCACCTTGGGCCACTGCCACTGTGGATACTCTCCTTTGATGCCACAACAGAACTCTCAACAAGGGGCAGCTCCCAAACCACAGTTTCCACGTGGACCCTGAAGCCTTCCGAATCAACTGTCTGCACGGTTCCATTAAAATCCATTCGCCTCGCCTGCACTTTGGATTTTTACCCAGGCATAATTTTATAACATCATCCATCATTTGGAAAATATTGGTTCACTGAGGTATGTAAATCGACGTTACACATTTCAGCAACAGTACACTACCAAAGTTCCCATTAGTTAACGCAACACTGGTATCAGCAGAACGTTTTTTAAACATTGAAACGCTATTAAGCTCATGGCAGTAGGTGCAAGTTTCTTGAAATTATGATTTTCACTTGAAACTCAGATTTCATCATTCAGAACTAGCAACAAATACTGTCAGCTATTTTCCTTGAAAATTTCTGCCAAAAACCCAAGTGCGGGTAAATATGATTGGCTGGTCAGTGATACCTTCAATGGTGAAAATGGTATTCCAGGAAAAAAGTGGCTGCTCCCACCAGCCTGAGTCACACACATGCCCTTCCTCTGGAAAACGACCCTGCTTTGGTCCACGGCAGAAGTGCTTAACGCACACTTCCCATTTCACCCCTGTGTCTACTAAAAAGAGAGGTGCTCCAGGGTCAGTTTGTCAGTCTGTAATAAAATTAGCGTTTATTGCTTCAACAAGGACATTCTTTTTTTTCTTTTTTTTGGAGATGGAGTCTCGCTCTATCACCCAGGCTGGAGTACAATGGCACAATCTCGGCTCACTGTGACCTCCGCCTCCCGGGTTCAAGTCATTTTCCTGCCTCAGCCTCCCAAGTAGCTGGGATTACAGGCGCCTGCCACCGTGCCTGGCTAATTTTTTGTATTTTTAGAAGAGATGGGGTTTCACTATGTTGACCAGGCTGGTTTCGAACTCCTGATCTCAAATGATCCTGCCTCCTCAGCCTTTCAAAGTGCTGGGATTACAGGCATGGGCCACTGCACCCGGCCAACAAGGACATTCTTAAATAAAACACCGTCCACCACCTGCAAACGTGTGGTGGTGAGGAGCAGGAGGATAGCTGCAGAGGTCTGGGGCCTGGCCTGGACCGAGGCCCAGCTAGAGTAGCCTCCACCAGCATCACTCTTGGACACACAAGGTCTTGGTGTTGTTACGGAGCTGTCTCTGACCTGGCACAGCCATCTGTGACCTGTGTGGTCTTGGGAAGACCCAGTTTGAGAACCTCTGAGCTAGAACACTCCTTTCCTGGGGAGACAGAGGTCAGGGAGCAGCAGCAGGTCCACATCTGCCCGCACGGGCGGACCACAGCTTGAGACGTGCTCATTTCATTCCTCACTCTGTTGTCAGGCTATTCAAGGTCAGCCTGGAAAGAACTACTTGCACAGATTCAACAAGGCAGCATACTTGCTTTTGGCATTTTCAAAAGTTAAAAATGGACAATGTATGAAACATGGCCACTCACCATTCCCGTCCCAGTTCTGGCCGGTCTCACCTTCTCTGGGGTGAGACTGTCACCACCCTCAACCCTGACCATACTGCGCCCCCAGGAAGCCATCTCTGCAGGCCTGCCCATCCCGGCCAGCTGCCACAGGTGCTTGCCTACAGAAAACACACTGCGTTTGGCCAACTCATCGCTTATTCCCAAACACTTCCAATGACTACGTCATTTTCAGACACTTTTTGACTAAATGGCCAATTTGCTGGAGCCAAGCACCCTTCAGATTTGGGAAGGTAATTTGACCACCTTTCCAGCAGCCAGCGGGAGAGAGGCTGGAGCAGCTCACAGTTTAACCTGCACACTGCACCGACACACTCCTCATGAGGGGTCCCTCTCGGTAATAAAATCAAGATTGTGATTGCTAGTACAAGAGTCATAGCATTTAGAGTGCCAGTAAACTGTGGACTGTGAATCCCTTAAATGCCCGTATACCCTATCTTGCTGGATCTTAAATGCTGATATCAGAATTTTTATGGAGAGTTTCTAGCCTCTCTGAGTTTTTCATTAGACTGTGAATGGCAAATGACACACTTTTCAAAGTTTACGTTCTTTTTCTTGGCTAGATCCACAAAAATAAGATTCATACTTTCTTGCCTCGACCAGCAATTCCATGGCTAGAAACTATTCATTGAAAATAGAAACAGAGTTTTATTTTGGTCTGATATAGATTCACAAAATATAGAGAAAAATTCGCTCACATTGTATCCAGTCTGTTTATTAAAATTTAAATAATGCTGAGTTAGCCATCTAAGGAATTAAAATTTGAAACATAAGTATTCAATCCATGTAGAACTCCGGGATCCAGGTACTTTTCAGGGAAAAGTTCATATAAGTACATCTCGGTTTACTAAACGTGCTCAAAGCAACTGAACTATAAAGTGAACTATATTTTTATATTAAACGTGTTTTAAAACATATATTAAAGATGTGTTTCCAAGTAAAACAAAAGACCACAGGCAGATCTGAAACCTTTAGGAGAGAAGAGAATTAGCAGAGAACGTGGGCCTGTGGCAGAGCCCCCGCCTGCCTAACGGAAGCTCTGGTCCTCGAGGGGGGAGGGGAATTAACAGGGAACTCGTGGCCTGATATGCTGTGGCCCTGTGATGATCTCATGACCCACACTCCATTCAACCACCTACCCTGTCTGAGCAGCCTCTCAGTCTCACCCACCCTCACCCCAAACCAGGGCTTCCTGGGGCATCTCCAGCCTCAACCCACCTGGGTCCTCTCCCTTGGGCTCCAAATCCCATGTCCTCTGCCTCTGTCTTCTGGCCCCTCCTGGCGGACGGGCTGCCAGCTCCCATTGGCTCTGATTTTCACGTGGCTCCCAGCTGGCGGCTTCACTGCCCGCCCTGGAGGTGGACGCGACCCTTTCGTGGTCTCCCTGCTGGAAGCTGGATTTGTAAGTAGCCACTGCTCTGGGAGTGCTGCCTGTCCAGCAGCCCTTCCTTGCTGATGACCCAAGTAAGCGTTAGGCAGCCCCGCCGCAGGCCACAGGCCTCACTGTTGCAGGAGGTGCTGCCGACGTCTGACTTGGGTTAAATCACTAGGAAAAAACTCCAAAGTCAAGACGTTTCACTCTTGCTAAGAATAACGGAAAGTTTCAGTTTTGATTATCTTATATATTTAGTAGAGGCCACAAGAAGCAAATAAATGTCAACATTTTATTTCGTGTCATGTGAGCCATAATGTGACTAAGAATCCCAATTCGACCTGAGTTTGCCTGTAAAACCCAAGAGGCCAGAGGTGAGTAGCACCCGTGCTCTGAGGCACGGCCCAAGTGAGGCCCTGGCAGGGCATGTGCCAGGCCCCACACTCCTGTGATGAAGGGACAACACACACTTTGTCCCCACCCCGGCCAGGCGGCTCGAGGCCTGGCTGCTCTGACATCCCACTGCAGAGCCACTCACGAGGCACCAGGTGGGAACACAGAATTAAGGCCCCGGCACTAGACTCCGCGACTGCGAGAACAGACACCACGACGTCCTGCTCGGATACCTCTTCTTCAGCCAGACTCTACTCCCTGGTGCTCCCAATGACCTGTCAACTAGAGAGAGGGGCGGGTGGCAGAAGGACACAAAACCACCAGCCTCTTCCAGCCTTCCACAGACCTGGAGCAATGCAGTTAAAGCCTACAGTGAAGCAGTATCCAGACCACCAGGGTCTACAAGCAACTGCATCAGGCTGCTGCCAGAAACAGCTTCCCTACCCCCGAGGGGAGTCTGCGCGAATTTCTCCTAGTTGTCCTAAAACACCTCTGTGTTCATTAAGCTGTGCAAATATATAATCTGCATGCAATATTCAACGCGGCAAGTGTAAAGATACCAGCTCCAAACTGTTGAGCACTCCTAGGCAGTTTGCATGATGCTGTGTGCTTTCCAAATGCTACAGGCACCCTGTGAGGTCAGCGTGCTGGCACACACACTTCACAGAGGAGGAGAGTGAGGGCTGAGGGCCCTATCCACGATGACAGTGCTGGCTAGCAGTACAGGCAGGACCGGACCCAGGGCTCGGGGGCCCATGCTACTCACAAACATCTTTCATGGAAGGTGCATAGTGTGTCGTGGTCACACCGAGCCACAGTGCTCTTACTCCTGGATGCATGCGTGCGAGTGGGAGGAATATGACACAGAAAAGGACAACAAGGTACTAAGAGGGCAATAAAAAATGGAGGAAAGACACAAGACTTCCACGTATAAAAAGCTGGTAAATGATGCAAGAAGATGCATATTATATTACCTCTTACTGCTGCATAACAAATCACCACACCTTACCACAGATTCAGTGGCTTAACCACCACACATCTATTGTCTCATCCGTCCTGTGGGTCAGGAGTCCAGGCATGGTTGGGCTCGGTCCTCTGCTAAGGGTTTCTCTGGGTGAAACCAAAGTGTCAGCTGCAACTGAGACTCCCAGGGCTGAGGCTCCGAGTCTCTTTCAAGCTCACTATGTATTGGCAGAATTCATTTCCTTGCACTGATGGGACTGAGGTCCTGTTTTTTTGTCTAGCCGTGGGTCCCCAGCCAGTGATCTCTCCTCTTACAATCCTGCCTTGGTTGTGGCAATAATTAGCCTGACGCTAAATACCACTGTAGTTGCAACTAGTGAATCTTCAAAGCATGACTCAAAAGACTCAAACTGTTTCCAAGTAATTTACCTGCCTTCCAGAACAAGGATAAGGATATTTATTAAATACAAAAATCCAGCACCCAGCCAGGTAACATTTGCATATAAATCATCCATTCAAAAATTACAAGAAAAGCATAAAAGAATAAAAATACAACTGCTATGAGGAGAAAAATACCTAAACCAACCCAAAACTGACACAGATGTTAGAATTAACAAACAAGGATATTAAAATAGTCGTTATAACTGTATTTCATATGTCAAAAAGTGAGTAGAAAAATACAGGCCAGACACAGTGGCTCACGTCTATAATCCCAGCACTTTGGGAGGCTGAGGTAGGTCGATCATGATAAAAATATAAAAATTAGCTGGGCATGGTGGGGTGTGCCTGTAGTCCCAGCTACTCGGGAGGCTGAGACAGGAGAATCACTTGAACCCGGGAGGAGGAGGTTGCAGTGAGCCGAGGTCGCACCATTGCCCTCCAGCCTGGTGACAGAGCAAGACTCCATCTCAAAAAAGACGAAAAAGAAAAGTTAAGATATAAAAATGACACAAAGTTTTATGGATTAAAATTACCACACCTGAGAAGAAAAATATACTAGATGACATTCAAAGCAGATTAGGCACTGCAGAAAAGATTAGTAAACTCAAAAACACAATAGAAACTACTGAAATAAAGCAGTGCAAAAATAAAAACAAAAAATCACAGTATTAGAGAACTGTGGGGTAACTTAAAACAGACAAATATAGATGTAATTGGTGGCACCAAGAAACTCAATGAAGCCCAAGCACTAGACACACGAAGACAAGCACACCAACACATAAAAGGAGCCAGACGTTCAACGCCAGCGAGAAAGAGCACATCTTAAACACCCCTGGAGGGGGAACAAGCTCCACACACGAAGGAAGATAAGGATGACAGCAGATTTCTGGTCAGAAACGATGCAAGTCAGAGACAGTGGAACAAGATCTTTAAGAAAAGGAAAAGAGAAAACTCAAAATTCTTTGCACAACAAAAATATCTTTTAAACATGAAAATCCTTTTTCAGACGTTAAAAACACTAAAAGACTTTATCACCATGAAACCCCACAGAAGAAATGCTAAGTCTTCCAGGAAAAAGGAAAATGACACGAAAGCAGAGACCATATGCAAGATCTAGCATTCCCACACACCGTTTGTAAAAACGGCAGAGCGGTGCAGCCACTCTGGAAAACAGTTTGGCAAATTCTTAAAATGCTAAACATCCACTGCCCATAGGACCCACTCCTAGGTGTTTACCTAAGAGAAGTAGAAGCATATGTCCTTACCAAGTCTTTTCTATAAATATTCACAGCAGTGTCTGGAACAGCCGAAAGCAGAAAGAACAATATTCAACGTACAATGACAGGCGAATGATAAACTGTGGTGTTTCCATACAATGGAACACCACTCAGCAAAAAGAGTCATCAACTGCTGCCGCATGCAACAACATGCATGAATGTCAAACTCAATACGCTGGAAGAACTCAGACACGAAGAGACTATACGTTATAATTCCATTCATAAAACGAGAAAATGTTGTGTAAAATACAATATATATGTATATACGTGCATCGCAAAATTCTAGAATATCAAGCTAATGTACAGTGACAGCAGATCAGTGACTGCCTGGGGATGAGAAAGGAGAGCAGGCGGAGGTGAGGAGGGGAATCACAGAAGTGCAAGAGGAAACTTTGGGGGTGATGGGAATATTTGTTATTTTGATTGGGGTCATCCATATGCAAATTTTATCAAAATGTATATGTGAGATACAGTAGCCCCCCTTATCCACAGTTTTACTTTCCATGGTTTCAATTACTTGAGGTCAACCATGGTCCAAAAATATTAACTGGAAAATTCCAGAAATAAATAATCCATACACTCTAAAGTGCACACCATTCTGAGTAGTGTGATGAAATCTCACTCCATCCCGCCTGACACACGAATCATCCCTCTGTCCGGTGCATCCACACTGTACACACGCCCACCCTTCTGTCGCTTAGTAGCCATCTATCTTGGTATCTATCAGACAGACTACCAAGGTCATTGCTGTGCTTGTGTTCAGGTCACCCACATTTTACTTAATGATGGCCCTGAAGCACAAAAGTAGTGATGCTGGCACGTTGTTATAATGGTTCCATCCACTGCTGCTGTTAATCTCACCAGGCTAGTTTACAAAGTAAACTTCATTATGGGGACATATATATAGGAAAAGATATTGTACAGCTGGCCCTCCATATCCATGGGTTCCACATCCATGGACTCAAGGACGCAACCAACCACAGATCAAAAATATTTGGAAAAAAAATTCTACAAAGTTCAAAAAGGCAAAACTTGAGTTTGCTATATGTTAAAGACTATGTTGAATCCACAAGAATGAAATGATATCTAGGCATTAGGTATCATAAGTAATCTAGAGATGATTTTAAAAATATGGGAAGGTGTCTTTGGGCTATATACTACTACTAT
Source organism: Papio anubis (assembly GCF_008728515.1). NCBI lineage: Eukaryota > Metazoa > Chordata > Mammalia > Primates > Cercopithecidae > Papio > Papio anubis. The sequence continues at coordinate 3,756,083 of NC_044986.1, forward strand.
GCCATTTTATATAAGAGGCTTGAGCACCTGTGGATGTTAGTATCTGAGAGGAGTCCCAGAGCCAACCCCCTACGGATACCGAGGGTTTGGTGCTCTCTATGGTTTCAGGCATCTGCTGGGGTTCTTGTAATATATTCCCCATGACTAAGGGGGAACTACTGTGGGTCTACTCTGTATGTCATCTACATCTCAATAATGCTACTGTTTGAGAAATAGTACACCAAGGGTGTCCTCCCTTTGTGGCCTTCTGTTAACTGTGAATCCTATCAACAGCCCTACTGTGAATAGAAACCCTGCTTACCATTCCCAGCTTGATTATTTGCCCGTTTTACACAAGAAGATATCTTTCTTGCCCTTCAGGATGGCTACAATGAAAACGACAACATGGAGAGTGTTGGTGAGTATATGAAGAAACTGGAGCCCTCATACATTGCTGGCAGGAATGTAAAATGGGGCAGCTGTATTAGAAAACTGGAAGTTTTTCAAAACGCTAAACATGGAATTGCCATTGGACCCAGGAATCCTACTCCTAGACCTATGTGTGTGTGTATATATACATACCCAAGAGAAATGGACACATATATACACAAATGTTCACCGCGGCCTTATTCACAACAGCCAAAAGGTGAAACTGACTCAACTGATGTATGGATCAACAAAACATGGTCCACCACATGATGGAATATTGCTTGGCTATAGGGAATTAAGTTCTGACACAGGCTGGAGCATGGAACAACCTTGAAAACACCATGCGAAGGGGAAGGAACTGGGCCCAAAGGCCACATGGGCATGCTTCCACTGATGCAAAATGTCCAAAACAGGGAAAACCACAGACAGAAACAGACCAGTGGTAGGCTGGGGCCAGAGGGAGGGGGATGGGAAATGACTGCTACTAGGTCCAGGGGTCCGTTTTTTGGCAGGGGTAGTGGGGAAGAGGCAGATTTAAATCTTCTAAAATTATACTGTGGTGATGGATACACAACCCTATAAATACATGAAAACCCACCAAGCCGTACACTTTAAATGGGTAAATTTTAGAGTATGTAAAATATATCTCAATAAAGCTACAACATGAAAAAACAAATTAAGCCTCATATAAAAAGGCAGCAGCAGCCATACATGCTTTTTGAAATATGAAATCTCCTGATTCGTGTGTGCTGGCAATTAAAATTTGAGATACCTGTCAGGCCCCCATGAACAGGCCAAGCAATCCTCACCTGCCTGCTGCATCAGGCCAGCAGGCCAAGAGCTTGCCAACTTCAGGGCTACACCACCCTTTTATAAACCAAATGGCACCCCTCCATGTCTGTTTCCCTGCAAGAATCCCCTAGAAACTGTGTTTTCTAATTCTATTGGGAGCGGGCTTTCATGTCTGCTCATCTGATGATGATCCAGGCCTCACCCTCCGTCTACTCTCTGGCCCCTCTTTTCCTCCAAAGTCAGCACTTTGCCACCTCGCTCCCGTGGCCACACTGACTTCCGCTTCTGTGCTGGAGACTTCCTGGCTCCACTGACACGCCAAGTCTTCGGTGCACCCTGGAGCACCCTGTGCCAGCTCCGATGACCTGGTGCTCCACATCCTGCCTCACTTTCTTGTGTCCCCCACTAAGGCATCCACACATAGACTGTATGGCCCATCTCTCTCCTCCCAGCTCCACCAAAAAACAAAACAAAACAAAACAAAAGTCAAGACTTGGTCTGGTAGGTTTCAAAGACATGGCAGTCAGATGCAATTGTGTTTCCATCTGTTGGATGGAACACTCTTCCCTCAACTACAGAGAGGAGGAGGACATGAAATAGGAAGCAAGATGCGGGCGGCACCTGTGAGCAGAGGAAATTTAAATGGTCCTGCAACGTGTGCCACAGAGACAGGGCCCTGCCCTACAGGCAAAGGGGATGTACCAGAAGCAACGAAGAAGAATTCTGGAAAAGGGCAGAACAGGACCAAAACTGCAACCCCTAGGCTGCAATCTATCCAGAAAAAGTCATGCTTTCTACCTGGGGTAAGGAAGGAAGTCAGCCTCTCTATCTTCTATCTTGAACTAGAAAAGCAACACACCATCTCGATCCAAAATAGGTCTAAAATTTAAGAATAACAGAAAAGTATTTGCCTTAAAAAAATCTGATGAATAAATAATTAGCCTCACTCATTCCTTTATAAATTTCCACAGAACCCCAAAAGATTACCTCTGAAAACAATGAATTAGGTCTTCTGATGATAATGGGTCTTTATTCTTATGTTGATTTTTAGAATAATTGTTTACTGTTAGATTGGTTAAATGTTTAGCTATTTGAATTTCCATTTGATGTTAATTTAACCTATTACTACAAGTTAAATAAAGTACACCCAAGGCGGTTTTACAGAAGCTTCCCATACACCATTTATTATATTTGTTGCTTATTTCAGGAAACCACACAGACCTCTTTTCTCCCCATTGTTATGGGAGGAAGCAAGACAGCCTCTCAGAAAGATATAAGATTTTTCCCCCTCAAGATTGTACATCTTTTGTGTTGGCAATCTGTCTTTTAGGAAAGACAGAATAAAGCCAATATTCAGGTATATCAACTGATTCAGTGTAAGCATCTCTCAAAACCATGATCAATATTCTCATGTTTTTAGCACTGTTTTCGGTCGTAAATATCTTTTCTCTAAAAAGAAATAATTCTTCCGGTCCACAGGGCCTGCAGTCAATATGAAGTCGCCAAGCCACCAGGATGGCCGTGGTGGGCACGGGGCACTCCTTGGAGCCACCTTTTCACTAAAGAGCCAGGAACCCGCTGCTGTGCTAAAACCTACATAATGCTTTACCCGAAGGGGGAAAACTGCTGGGGATTTAGATACCAAAAAAGCAGTAACAGAACAATGGTGTTATCCTAAAGCACAAGATCACCTCTGCTAAAATTCTGTCATTTTTTTTTCCTCCTAACAGCTCCATCAAAAAAAAAAGAAACAAACAAAAAAAAAACAGACTTTATCCTTTAGAAATAATAGAAATAATTTGTAACTTCCTTTTAAAAGTTAAAATCTAAATATTGGGAAGAGGTTGTATAGAAAACAAAAGCTTAAAAGGCACACAATTAAATGTTTTTAAAAGTCAGTGTTAGCAGTAAGAACTTATGATGGAATCTTTCAAACGCCTGGCAGCCACCCGTCAGAGGCAGAGCACAGCAACGCTCTGCAAGGTGGTCATGAGAGTTACAACACGAGTAGGGACTCTTCGAAGTAATTCACTGACAACAGAGCACACTCTCAACGTCTTGTGCAAATCACAACGGTCACAGCCGTGGCTCCTGGTAGAAGGAGGGGCAGAGTACATGTCGGGCAGAAGGCCAGGTGTGGGGTCCATGCACACCCACGAGACACAGCCGGGCCGAGGGAGCCTGCTTCCCGCCACCCTGGAAAGCATCCGAATGATGTCCTTCATACACAGATGTGCGCCCAACACTCAGGCGTCAATAAAGGAGCACTTGTAAGCAAATGTGAAGGAGGAATTCACCCACTCACCTGGGACGGTCCACCCCCAGAGGCTGGCCCACGTGGCTCGCACACCCTGGACAGCCTCCTGCACAGACAGGCAGGACGCCTCCTACAAGACACCGGCCAGGCAGCAGAAAGTCAACAGAAAGCTGATCGAGTACGCATTCCTATTTTTTAAATATTAAGGATAGAAGCTGTTGAAAATAAACTGCTGCTTTCAAATGCTTAGCCAGGGGATTTCCCAGAAACGGTTTTGTTTCCAGGGGGATGGCACGGCCACTGAGCATGTTCACGCCTGCACCTAACTCACACTTGAGCATTACCACAAAGCCTTTCTTATCTGCAGGTGGCAAAAGTCCTCTTCCTCTTTAGGAGGCCTTGAACACTGTGCTCAATGTTGTGCTGTTTTGTTTTTTAAAGAAAGGAAACAATTTTCTGACTAGTCTGAGAATACCTTATTCTGAGATGTGTCTGCACTCCAGCAAGTTGCAGAACACACCAACTAACCATTCGGATCTGGAGTGCCTGTGTCATCTCCAGTTTGTTTCATCAGGAATGACGGCTTTTTTCAAATTAACCGTAGATGGGAATGACATGATGATTTCCTTAGAAAACACAACCTACTCGGCTGCGAGACTATGCCAATAATGTGAGGTCATAAAGACCTGGGGCCCTGTTCTCCAAGGACTGCCACCCGGAGGAATGACAGGTCTCAAACTCAATGGTGCCACGTCAGTAGCCCTCCCCAGTTAAATGGTGACTTGGAAACACAGGGCCTGTGAGCAGCCCGGTCACACCGCTGCAGGACCAGGGGCAGGAAAGCAGAACTCGGGCCACAATGGATGGAATGAAAAGCATCCACCACGGTGCCATGCTACTGAAAAGCTTACCCCGTGACAGGTCACATCAAATACCATCCAGGGTGGAACCCACACTGCAGCTGCACTGTTAAAAATTATCCACCAACACAGCTGTTTCCCCTTTCTTATCTTACAAAGTAGCATCATTATTTCCTCACCGAGTGTCATGTGCTAACATTGCTTTATGAGGGATTCAAATTCAACTGCTGACATTCCCCAAGAACCTGCTTTGATTCCTGTGCCATGTCAGTGGGACCAGACAGCGGCTGGATCTGTGCGTGTAAGGAGGCATTTCTCAACAGCAACCACGGTTCCCAGATAGGGACTGTGTCTTCCAAGGGTAAAGCGGCCCTCAACAAACGCTGTTTGCAGCAAAGATCTCAACAAAACGGAAGCACGCAAGGAAGGCACTCGCTGCCTTGAGCTGCCCAGTTGTGGGGTGTCTGTGGTTATGGGGCATCCCCGGTCGAGGGTGTCCCCAGTCATGGGGTGTCTGTGGTCAGGGGACAAGCCATTATGGGGTGTCCCTAGGTACAGGATGTCTGTCCAGCATCCTTTTGCAGCTAGCGGGTAGACAGAAGCCCAGGCTCAAGTCTCAGCAAAGAGGCCGCTCTGGAGGACACGCCTCTCGGGAGCCAGGTCTGGGGAGGTGTGCGTGACTTCAGGGTATCGAACGCTAAAGTGTATGGGCCACCCGGCCCACACTGAGTCCCAGCCTAGGAATGTCTAGACCTAGAAGGCCTAGAGGACCTAGAAGGCCTTCCTCGTTCAAAGCCCATGGGCCCTGGAGCCAGCCTCCTCTCATTTAAGTCCTTCCTGTCTCCCCCTCGGAAGAGCTGTATGACCTTGGGCAAACTGTTGTACCTCTCCATGCCTCAGTTTCCCCTGTGGTGCCTAATCATAATGCCTACCCCTCAAGGTTTTTGTGAAGATTAAATCAGATTAAGCCATTTAAGCCAAATTCCAAGGCTCCTGACACAAGGTAAGCAGTGTCAGCACCGCTGGCTCCCGCGCGTCCCCCAGTCCTGTGCAGCCCCGCCCTGGGCACAGCAGGTGCTTCACCCATGATGCCACCTGCCCGTTAATGGGGAGGACTCCTCCCTGCTGACACAGCAACACATCCCATGGCTTCAAAACAAAAACCCGCGATTAGAAAGTGAGAGTCCTCCAACAACAATCCTCCCTCCCACCCGGGTCGAACAAAGCCTGGAACACCTAATAAATACCAAGTTTGTGAAACGAAAATAAGCACCTGACAATACCACACGCCGGCCTAAGGAGTGTTCCTCCCAGAACTGCCACCTCTCACGGGCAGGCCTGGGTGGCTGCGGTGCCCTCTCTGGGACCAGAAACAGTGTCAAGGGCTTTTCACCTGCCCTGTATTTACTTCTGACAGGCTCACTATGCAGAAGGTATTCCTGTTTCACACTAAAGAAAACAAAACATACAGGTCAACTTTCCCAAAATCAGAGTTAACATGCGAGCTGATGTCTAAGAGTCTCCAAAGCTGATAACCTCAATGACGTGCGACCTACTGCACTGCCAGAGGGGAGATACCACCCAGACGAGATGGTTTCTGAGCATATGATAGTAAGGCTCTGGAAGAGGAAACTCAAAATTACGAGCCATGCTCGTTCTATGTGTCGCCTTTAAACACGAACACTCAACTGAGATAACAGTGCCAGGCCCAAGGTAAATAAAGACAAAGTCAATAAAGACATTCTCCTAAAGATGTCCTGCCTCAACGCCCTTCCAAAGCGCCAGAAGCAAGGAGGCATGGAGCATGGGAAAACCCCACACATCCTGAGACCTACACAGAAACAGGGCAGGCCGAGTCCCATCTGATGCTTCCATGATCCGGCGATGAGCAGAAAGCGCTGCAGCTTGGGCCACCCCCAATGCCATGCTCCTGACCTGGAGGACTCCTGGGGCCTGGCCCAGGCACAGGTGGGCAGGCACAGGTGAGCACAGGTGTGGCTGCAGTGCCAGGCAACTGTGTGAAAGGAAGCAGCCAGTGAGGAGCACTGCTTTAATATAGCACTCCATGTAATCTCACGTTTGAATTTTTGGAATGGGTTATATAACTAGCAATCAAAACAACAGTCATTTCTCCTTCCATCTTGGAAAATGCTCAGCTAATCTCTTGTTTTAATTCAATATAGAAAATGAGTAAAATTTTAAAATCATCCTAATCTGTTAGGTCAATATAACAGAAATCCCAGTAAGTTTCAGCCTTCCTGGGATAAGAGAACTGAAGTGGTATCTAAAGTACACAGTACATTAAGGTGATAGCACGCTTAAATGAGGCAGTGCTCACAAATGCACAAATGACTGATGTCCACAGCACTTTAAGGTTTACCAAATGCCTTAAGTATCATCCCATTAGGAGGTACACACTCCAGGGTGGCAACTCACAGAGACTTTTAAAACTATTTGTACTAATAGTTGTAACTATTAAATCATTACAGCTTCGGAGAGGTAGTGGTAAGGAAGGAAAATGAAGGCAAACGTTTTAGTTGCTTAATAATCCTAGCTACCTTTCTGTAAGTTCCCGGGATGTGAAAGGCAGTCCACAAGCTCATCTTCTATTCACTTCTGTTAGAACTCTGCAAGGTTTGATGTTGTGCAGAGATCACACAGCGGCCAGGCAGTCGCCAGAATCAGGACTCTTACCCTGGTACCTTTCACTTTCCCAGGTATCAGAGGGGCCCACAGCCTGCCTCTTAATAGATTAATTATCTGCTGGGAATGAGAATCTTAGATGTAAGAGATCTGAGAGAAATAAGAGAAAACCTGGCTTTGAAAAAGCTATGAAGGCAGCAATATTTTTAACAATTTCTAAAGTGGGAAACTTAGGGAAAATCGCTGCTGCATCCTAGAAGTCTGCGACAACGCTCGCAGAAGTGTGTTTTCCAAGGAACGCTGGAGTATTTAACCCTGATCAAGCTGTCAGTGGTGCGATCCCCTTTAATAGACAAATTGAAGTTAGACGTACAGGATAACCTGCTTCCAGGGACACAGCTCGAGGGGAGGCAGAGCTAAGATTGAACCCGGGTCTGTCTACAAAGAACTATTACTGAGAAAATGTTAATGCCTTTTACCCCAAACTAGGATTTATGTACCTATATTTAAAGATAGTAAAAATGTTACTGAAATGTGATCCTTAGTCATATTATGCATCAATATACTAAATTATTCATTAATGTCTTAGCAAAAGTTTCTAAAGTTTCTCAGAAAACTGTTCACCACAGTATGAGAACTTGGTACGAACTGGAAACCACATTAAAAATGAAAGGTAAAGAACAATCTGCTAAGGGTGGAGAGGCTGCCAGGGCACAGGCCACGCCGAGACCAGTGGGTTTCTCTGAAAGTTACTGTGAAAATAGAAAAGCATATATTTGCTCACTCGTAAAAGGTCTTTTAAAGTGATATTTTTTCCCCAAAAGGTCAAGAAGCTATAGGTGAGGCTCAAACTATTTACTGAAAATTTAGCCCATGAAACTCTCTAAAGGGAGATAGTAACTGCGCATAAATAATAGTATCATCTGTGACAAATTAACAATTACAAGCTCCATCAATCCCTAAACTTCATAGGAATATGTTATTTAGTCGTGAGGTCAGGGGACATTTTGCCCTTGGGATTCCACTGTAAAACTAAGTATATGTAGTATTGGGTTAGATTTTTTTGCCTTCTTTAAAATGTCTTAGAATTGGTTAATGATATAAAAATCCAATTCTTACAAAGTCATTTATTTAGAATCTAAGTAAACTATTCTCCATCCAGTGATCTTAGAATAATTTTTATAACAAACATTAAATAACCTAGATTTTATACTCTTTCATGTATGAAGTATCACCGAAAAAAGATACGGCCAAGGGTTATGATTGCCTACAAAGTCAATCAGCAGGCACTTCTTTTTGTCCTTGTAAAATGTGTGTAAACACAAAGTCAAGTAATTCAAAAGACACTGAAAAACTTGGTTAGTTACCATTTAGATGAAAATAAAGACAGGTTCCAACCAAGACTCTTTAAATGAAAACACATTTCAAATAAATACATAAAGATGAAAATATGAAAACCAACATTTAAAAAGTGGAAGGAAATAAACATATATGATTAACAAAAATGAAACAAACAAAAAGCTTAAGGTTAAAAAGGTCTTTGTGTAAGCACCTCATGGTATTGAGAGGCCACAGGAAGGGACTTAAAAATCTGATTACAATGGTACCAATGTTAACCTCCTAGTTTTGACAAACTGTGTACTATGGTTATGTAAGCTGTTAACACTGGGAGATTCTGGGTGAAGGAGCTGTACAATCTTTGTGACTTTTCTGTAAATCTGAAATGATTGCACAATTAAAAGTTTTTATAAAATCTAGCAGAATTTCTTATTCTGAAAAAAAACTCCATGGGCAAAATCAAAATAGAAATGATGGTCTTTCTTTAATAGGCAAAAAGTTCTCACATATCAATAAGAAAAAGACAAAATAACCCAACAGGAAACAAAAGCAAGCATTTTGCCAAGGAACCCCAAATGATCAATGAAACATAAGGAAAAATGTTCAACCTCACCCAATCAAAATTCAAAAATTTAAAATCAGGACAATTTTCAAAGCACTGAATTTTAAGTTCTACTTCTCAGAATTTATTATACACAGACTTGCACAAGTATAGAAAGATGTCTATATATAGGTTCCACAATTAACTTTGCTTCCAATCACTCCAAAAAAGGACCAAACCAAACAAAACAAAACCGAGAGAGACTTTAAATGTATAGTAATAATAGCGACTTAAGATAAATGTGAGAGCATCACTTGGGTACATATATACAATAAAGTAATAGGCAGCCACTGGAAAAAACAGAGCTATCCGAATCATGCTGTTTAACAACTCTTAATGGCACAGTCTGTATCCGAAATTATAATTTACTATAAATTGTGTTTCAAGACTTTTTCCATATGATCACAACATAATATCTAGACTGAGTGGAAAGATTTCTGAATTAATTTGTCACAATTTATTTCTATTTATCAGCATCCACAGTATAATAAATTTTCAGTGTGCTGGACTTCCACACTTAATTCTAAATTCTGGGAATCTGGAAAGATACCAAGCTCCGAGAGCAGAATCATGCCACGCAAATGGTAGCCAACTACTCAGAAGACACTCTGAGGACGTCTAAGTAAGTAGAGCAGGAAGATCCTGGCTGTTAAGGCAAATTAAAACTAAACTGGGTCTTCTGTAAGCCAACTGATTTAAATTAATTTCTCTGAAATATACCCTGTCTGAAAAATAACCTTAATGTGGTAAGTGTTAATCTAAGATGTGAAGAAAAAGTGTTGGGGTACACACAGACTAATCACAGAATTACAGGTTTTCCAGAACAAGTTTCACTGAAATTGTATACTCACCTTAGAATTAACTACTCCTAAGATAACCCGATCTTAACATATCCCAACTAAAAATTCAACTGGAGGCAACATCAAAGCCCTTTATTTAAAATTCCCATATCTGCACCATTTTTTTCTTTAAAGCGACACTTAGATGGTCAGCATAGTTTACATATGTTTATCAATCCCAGATGCACCGACGGAAGGAAGATTATAGCTTAATTAAAGCCCTGGCAGGGTCAGTTCATTCACAGGCAAGATGCTGCCACGGAGTGTCACTTGGGTACAATCAATTAAAATGCACCATGAATTGTTAAATGGAAAAATCCAAAACAGGGAGCCCGCTGTCGCACTAAAGATGCTTGCATGCATTAAGAGGTTAATTTATATTTTATTCTGATGCATGCATATAAAAGTCATATTTATATCAGATATTCATAGCTTACTTAGATGACTGATATCAATTTCTCTTCATAATATGACCAGCAAATAAAACACACGGCGGTTCTAATATAAAGAAATAACATGTGACAAGGTTCCCTAAAACATTTCTATTTTGGACCTCACAAGCTAAATTGCTTTTGCTGGCCCCTTCCACCTCTCAGCATGGTTGACAGACAAATTGATCGAAACATTGGAAAATAATATGCTTGCAAAATTTCTCTGGGTGAGTTTTCAGTCTTTTGAATTTTTCATACCAGAACAAAATGAAAGATTGCCTCCTTGGTTTTTCCTCCATTATGCGGCCCCGTCTTATGTACTACAGGAACATACAATACTTCAAACAGCAGCCATACGTTGTAAACAAAATGTATAACATTTTTCATAAAACACCCAAGCTCTGTGAAGTTCAGAGACTGGGTAGCAGGCATCTTTGCCCTGCAGATTATGTTGTTCAATTATAATGAATTCATATATTTCAAGTTGCCTCAGGGCCTCTCATTAGACTTAGGGGTGTTTATTACAGGAAATATTGCCTGTATCATTTAAGAAGAAAGAAGGCTGGGTGATTTGATTAGAAATGTTGACAGTTGAGGTGTGTAAAGAATATGTCATTCACTCACAGTCTCCAACTGCAATATTAGGACCCTTCATTTTTTATGACTTCTTTAAAACCCCCTTTGAACTGCAGGAACAGGGAACCGAGAGGAAACTTTCTGTGATGCTCATACACTAACGTTAGGCAGGCCCTGAGTTCTATTCGACTTGTTACTCTTAAGTGTACTGACGCCATTTCACAGCCAAAGAGATCATCTAAAACAAATTCAACTTCTAATTATGCGCAGCCACATCTAACCAAGGATGCAGGGAAAACACCAAAATATTCCTATACTATCTCGACAGACCTTGTCTACCAGTTAACAACCATAACTGCCTCCACTTTCTGTTCTTCAGACACCCCAGGCCCTCAGGCCCTTATAGAATTTTTAAATTAATGTCTATACTATTAAAGGATAGGCAGAATCCTCATACATTTAAATTTACACCTCATGAAAATTCTTATTAACTAAATTTTTCCCTCAATACTCGCAGGTCAAGAATCGATGAATAGTCAATTTTTTTCAGTCAAAATTAAACAAATCATAAAAAATGGCATAATTCTCAGCATTGCAGATTAGATTTAGTAGGTAATATCTGCCAGCTATGAAAAACAGAACTCATTATGTTGCACTAAAATAATTTTCACGGCAGTATTTTTATTTCACTTCATCAGCTTCACCAGTTTTGTTAAGTTCACTACAATATTTCACAAAATAACTTGGTTTGAATACAGACTTTGTAGGTCCCTGTCCTGATGACCTGGGATGTGCCTCGTGACACGTGGACATGGACCGTGGTATGAGGCCCAGGTGGGCTGGCCCTGGATCTGCAGCGTATTTGGTGATGCACCTCAGTCAGCGTCACTGGACTCGTGACCTGTAAGCACTGGGCCGAACCGGGGTGCTGCTGACTTGCAGAGCTACACCAACAAAAGCCCTGGAGTTCTCCAACAACAAAATTCTTAGTTAAGGATACAAAGTAACATAGCCTTTTGTTCCTACTCAAAGCCTTTGATTCTTGCAACTTACTTGGATTCTGGTTTGTTAGTTGATGAGAATAAGACCAATGCCAGTGTTCAAATGTGTGGGCAGCCTGCTGCCGCCACGCACGTGAGGGTCTGCGGAGGGTGGTGTGGCCACGGGCCATGGAGATAACTTGGTAAAGGGAAATGGAACTGTCTCTTTGCACAGACAAAAGATATATTTTAGCTTAGGCTGCAGAGTTAGTCTACACTCAGTTATGGAGGGCAAGCAATGTTTAGGCAGGCCAAGAAACAAAATTCTCCTGATAAAATCAAAAGGAAAACAAATGTTTGTGTGAATGTGTTGGTGGCTCTGAAGGCAAAAAGTAATTTATAACCTGCAGGCACACCCCCACCATCCCAATACCTAGAAGGTCACGTGTGCCTGTTGAGAACACATCCCACAAAGGGAAGCTCACGTGTCTGAAGCCGCACCATCGAGACAGCACTCCCCGGGCTCAATCTTCGGTTCCTCCTGCGTCCTCCCTGACGTACGGGGCACAAGGGCAGGAGGCAAAGGAGTGTTTCCTTAATGAGTTTACAACCCCTAAGGTTGTCAGCGACTGGCCCACAGTCTGGTCCCCTCATGACTGGGAGTCCGGGCAGCACCCAAGTCAGGCCCGGGTAAGAGCACAGGAGGCTGAGGCCCCTTGTAACATCAGGCAAAGTCAGGCAACAGCAGGGGCCGTCCCAGCACGTCGGGAGGAAGGGGCTCTGATGTAGGAATATCATCTGGAAGACCGTTCTTTAGCCTGGATGACAAATGAACTAGTTATGATGTGAAGCTTTGTGAGGGCAGCTAACCCGAGGACAAGGCTGTGCTAGGTTCGCCTGAGCCACTCGCAGGCTAGCAGTGAACAGGATGACAACGCCAACTACCATTATCACGATTTCCATTGCCACCCTCACCCCGCCCCCACCACGACCTCCGAAAACTGACTTCAGCATCTGTGGGCCGAAGCCGGGCCAGGTGTTTCATGTCTTTCGTCACATCTGAACCTGCGAGGCAGGCATGAGAGTGCCGCGTCAGCAGAGGAGGAAGTCACAGCTCACGAGTTCCACAGCTGAGGTAACCTGCCAGAGCCCATAAGCGGCCGAGCCAGAGTGTGGGCCCGGCGGCCTGACGCTGAAGCCCATCATCTCATACCCTGTGGGAAGATGACCGGGCTGGAAGACATCAGCCAGGCTTGCCTCACACTGTCATAAAGGAATACAAAAGCCCGATGTGCAAGGCGGCCCAGGAAAGGCCGCTCCTGTATTTTCATGCCAGAAACGGCATAGAACGTTTGGAAAACCTGGATTCCAGGAATGTACTTCAACCTACAGAATAAGGAGGGGACTGGCCAGAGCTGCGGCAGCTCCGGAAGAAATGGTGGGCACTGGTGGCTGCAGTCAGGAGGGGGCAGGGAAAAGGGGGCAGAGGTGGGCAGGAGAGCCAGGATCAGGGCCAGCTCTACCATCCTACTCCAGAAACCCGAGTCCTCCAGGCCCACAGGAGCTGTCAAGGGGAGCAACTCAATGAAATCATCTCCCAGAGGGGTCTCAGAAACTGGAGACTTTTAAAGATATTTTACTTTTTTGTCTTAATTCACCCTATAAAAAGCGGTCACCAATGACATATTTCTAAAATATCTCCCAAGCACCTCAGAAATTCTATTGTGTTTTAACTATCGTATGATCAAGTTTTGGACCAAGATCCATTGTTTTTAACGTGGAGTATGGCAGAAGTTCTTTAGTGTCCTCTTGGGAAATGTCTGATTCGTCCTTGCCTCTCAAATCCCAGGACATCTGTCCCCGTGCAGGGCTTCCTGAGTGAGGGCTCCTGACAAGGAGGGAGTCCCAGGCACAAGGAGACTCCCAGGCCCGTGGCACCGTCATTGTCCTGAGCTGTACATCTGCTCCCTTGTCAGGATAGCACCAGAATGCTCCTTCGCATCTTGGGAATAACATCATAACCACAGTCCTTTAAGAAGCCACGAAAACCTCAAGTAAAGGCGGGAGGCCCAGAGGACTCTACAGCTCAAAATCTCCAATTAAAGCCAGCTTAATGTGATGTCGACACATAACAACAGCCAGGCCGTCTCAGCCCACTCCTGACTTCTACACTTTGTAATGGTTGGTTTGCATTTAAAACCTATTACTCTGAATTGTTTATTTTGTTTTAATGTCCCTTAAAGTGCAACACTGCCTAATATCTTATAAAAGCTACGATGGGAACAGTAGCATTCTTAAGTTAGGAGTGACAAATCCAGGAAAACCTCTACAATTTGGCTTCCATATCTCTGAATTGGTATTTCAATGACAGATGTTTGTTGCGGCAAAAACCTCTGTCAGAACAAAATTAGGTGATCTATCATTTTAAGATATGGTCTTCATATACTGTTTACTCGAAGATATCACTTGCCTCAAGCCAATTTTGACCAAGAACATTTTGTGATATGGAAGTGATTTGTATATCATCATTTTTGTGATAAATGTAGCTCTTGAACACAAAATAACCTACCATTCCACAGTATTACAGTTAAAACTCCGACACCAGTAAATCTGTACCAGTGCTTTTATTACTACTAAGATACTGTATCTAGACTCCAGGAGGTTTTTTCCCCCCTTGAATAAGGTTGCTACTTCACTGCCTCCTGGCCAGAGACAGGATTTTCAACCCACTGTTGGGGCACCCTGAACCCCAGGATCATCCCGTTTCTGAATCTTCTTAGGGTGATGGCTCTTTCTCGCCGGGACACCTCCCAGGGTTTCCAGGATGCTCAGTGGCACTTGCCATGCTACCCACAGCTCTCCAGCACCACCAGTTGTGGCCAAGAAGGCCACTGGCTCTCTGGGGGGTCTGTCCTGCTGGGTCTGTGATGGGGACACGGGATTGGGGGTGGGTGGTGCCAGGGAGCAGTCATTCTTCTGGGGACAGACAATGCCCCTTAGAGCTGAGAACTACTTCCCTAGGTGGCTGTGAGAGGTGGAGGGGGCAGGCCACAGGCTGGATGGGTCTGGCCGATGACCACCTGCACGGGCTGAATGCAGCGGGGGCCTGCAGGCGGCAGAAGCACAAAGGCATTTGTTTCCAGTAAAAAAGAAAAACAAGCAGCTCTAAGGATCCCTTTTCCGACTTTCTAAAACGGAAGCATTCAAAAACACGTGCTGCCTCACGGAGCCAGGGCATCAAGGCGCACACTCCGGTGACGTGACAGGGACAGGTGCCATTTGTAACGTTACATGTCACCTGCCATGCAGAGCGATGGCACTTCCTGGGTATTGATTTCCACTGATGACGGATTGCTCGCTGGCCACTCAGTCTCACCGCCCCAAAACCAAGTCCCCTCTTAGGGCCTCTGTTCACCACGGGAGCTCCCCAGCCTGCAGCTCTGCACAAACGTGGACTTTCTGCAGCTCCTCTGCACAATCAGAGGGACCCTGGGCCGAGGTGAGGAACACCAACTTCATGGGGCCTCTGAGAGAAAACTCCCACCCTCCCTACAGCACCTGATCTCTGCAGGCCTTCAACAAGATCCAGCCAACGACCAACAGTGGGACAAGGGAAACAGCAAAAATCCCATGGGCAAAGGGGTACGTGCAGGAATGGGAGGGCTGCTGCGGTCCTCAGTGCAACACCTCCACCAGGATGACGATGGGCCCTCCAGAGAGACAGAGAAGGGGAAGTTGGGGGAGGAAGTGGGAGAGAATAATGAGCTCTGGGTAGGCATCATCCTTGTGGGACACCGAGGCCTGGAAGGGAGAGAGGGTCCAGGCAGAGCCAAGGTACATCCGCCCAGACCACTAAGGCCACATCAGAGAAGGCAGCTTGGTTTGGAATCCCAGAGCCAGAGCAACCGCGGCGAGCGAGCATCTCCTTGGCAATGTGGTCGAATGAAACAGTCAGAGCTCTGCCTCGCCTCTGCCCGAGGCTTGTACTCAGCCACCAGGAGTTCTGTGTCCCAAGTCCCTGGCACCCAGACAGCCTAGAAGCAGGCTGGGCGCCCAGCTCTCCATCCCCCACACCCTGAGACCAGGCAGAACAAATTGGAGCCTGAGGGATCTGGGAACCCTGCTCTAGCAATCCCCCAGGCCTGCAGAGCTGGTCCAACAGGCAAGCGGCCAGGCCACGTGTGAATGACCAGAGGAGCTGAGGAAGGAAAAGAGTTGCAGAGTGGCCTACGAACCTGAACTGGGACAGAACTCAGACCTGTGGCTCCAGCCTGCCTGGGGCCCCGGCAGGGATCACAGGCCCCGACCACTGTGTCTCCCCCGGCAGTGGTCACTCTAAAGACGCTCGGGTCCAAGCCCCAGCAAAAAAGCACCAGGCCCTCCGGAGACTCAGGGGTCTTCTGGGTGATGGCATTTCAATGATCTGCAGCACAGAATGAACTGCTTCAAATAACCCTCGATCATCAACATCGCCAGGATCTCACAGCAGGGCCGCTGATCTACCGGGAGACGGGCCACCGGGGTCCTCTTCCATCGCCACGTTCAGATGCTCCCGTGGCTGTGGCAGAAGAACATGGGCTGATCAAGTCAGAGTTCCGATCAGACTTTCATGTGGCTCCCGTTACAGGTGCGCGTGTACACGCTGTGTAATTAGTGAGGTGTCTACCACATCCAAAGCAAGAAGAAATTATAGTGGAGCATAATGACTACTAAATTTCAATATTTTACATTCATTTTCAATATATTTTTCTTTCAGCCACAAGACAGGAACAGTTGAAACATACGGTAGCATATTCATCATTCAACAAGATATATTATAACACTCGTCAAAGAGGCTGAGGGGTCCACGCACCAGTATTACATTTTTCTAACGTATCTACTGCATATTATTCAAAGTGATGCTTTCATAGCCTTGTAGATCAGTTCAGAGGGTAGATTGTGTCTTTCGCTATTTTTTTTTTAACTGTCTTTTACCTGCCAGTAGCTCAAGGTACCTATAATTCTTTAAATTCCACATGTACGAGGAAATGACACCACACTGGGACACGGTCCTCAGTCACTCGGCGGCTGCACAAGCTGTTCTCACACCTGGCCCCACATGAGGAGCAGGCCTCGGTCCCACCACACCCTAGCCCCGCTGCGCAGGCTACACGCAGAGCCCAGCTAGATGCCCCCTTTCCCCCTTCCTGAGACGGCAGAATGTGCATGTCGCAGAGTCAAGGGCCCTCCATCTTTTTTTATGAACGCTTTAATCTGCTGGGGGAAGACAAGGCAGCCTGCAGATGAGTGACAGCCTGTTTATGGCACCATCCGCCAGCACCGTGCTGGAGGAAGGGACCCCGAGGGCAGTGGCCATAGGTGGGCACTGGGAGGGGCAGTTCTGCTCAGGGGGCTGCCCCAGGAACAGGCCTGAGGGCCTTGAGGCAGGCCTCTGAGAGTCAAAACTAAATATATACCGATAAAGCATGATGGTACGAACAATGGTTACATTAAATGAGCAATGTTCAAGACAACAACCAATATAAATGTTGTAAATGTTAAGGATGATGATGAAGGAATAATGATGAAGGAGGAAGGAGTAGAGGGGAGGACAGAGGAGGGGATGGAAGGAGGAGAATGGGAAGAGGAGGAATGGAGAAGGAGAAGGAGTAGTGGGGAGGAGGAGGAAAATAATGGGGAGGAGGAAGATGAAGGAGGAAGGAGGGGGGGAAGGAGGAGGAGGAAGGAGGGAGGAAGGGAGGAGACGAGGGGAGGAAGGAGGAAGAGGAGGAAGGAGGGGAGGAATGGAGGAAGGGAAGAGTGGAGGAAGGAAGGAGGGAGGGGAGGAAGAGGAGGAGGAAGGGGAGGGAGGAGGAAGGGGAGGAAGAAGAGGAAGGAGAGGAAGAGGGAGGAAGGGGAGAAGAGGAGGAAGGGGAGGAAGAGGAAGAAGGGAAGAGGAGGAAGGAGAAGAGGAAGGGAGGAGGAAGAAGGAGGGGAGGAGAGTAGGAAGGGGAGGAGGAAGAGGAAGGATGGACAAGGAGGAAGGAAGATGAAGGAAGGGGAAGGAAAGTGGAGATGGGGGAGGAATAGAAACAGGAGGGTGGGAAATATCTTGAAGGAAATAAGAATGGAAAATGAACAATGGTGGAGACAGTGGTGGAAAGGAAATGCATGCAAACACTCAGTGGAAAGTTCTCCATTGCTGGGCACTGAGGCCATTAACCCAGTGCGTTCCCAACAGCACCGGGATGATCCATCCTCCTAACGATCACACCGAGACGCGAAAGAACCAGAAGGGGACTGTGAATCACAGATTCAATCACATTCTGGGTAATTTTAAGGTTAAGTATATTTAATTGTATTGCAGTACTCCAAAAATTAGCAACCCATGAATGACAGAACTCTGCTCTCTCCCAGCACCATCCCTGGTCTGACCTTGCCTCTGAGCAGGAAGGTAAAGGCCTGGGCAAAAAGGGGAGCTCCATGTGCTCACACCACATCCAGGTCTTTTGAATTTTTTTTTAAATTAAATTTTCATGACCAAACTCATAATTGAAAACTATTTATCTTACAGTAGTAAAGAACTGTTCAATACATGAATGGGAGGACATGAATGCAGGGGACAGAAAGTGGTAACTGAGGTCACAATACTGACCAGGGAGAGCCACACCCTCCAGAGAAACCACAGAAGACTCAGCCTCAGGACGCCAACGAGAATTAGCTACAGCCGAGCAGCATCAGCAACCACAAGCCTGTTTTATAATCAAGTGGTGACTGTCATGTCCTTTATTCGATACTGCACTGAGACGCAGAACGGTGGCACGGGTACTTGTAGCACGGTTTCCACCACACTAGACTGCTCTCGCACCATCATAAAGCTCGAAAACTCAAACGCTGAACCATGGTAAGTAGGGGATCATCTGTTGCTGAAGACGAAATAACTGAGGACTAACTCAGCGTGTGTGTTCTTATTTCTTCCTCCCCAGATATTGTGAGATCGGTGTTAACTTCACTTTTACAAACAAACCTGGCAGAGGCTGCGTAGTCAGCGCAAGGTCCCACAGCCATGTGTGGCCGAGTCACAGCTGGCTCAGCCCTGTCTTCTCAGACTCCAGAACCAGCAAATTCCCTCCCCTGGCCAGAGTCACTTCACGAAGTACTGTGTACAAAGTAGACCTAATTCCATCTGTAATGGGGGAAAAAAAGCTCCTACTACTGCTGTCAGAAAATTAACACCCGGTCTGCCTGACACACGCAACCGCTTTCAAGATTAAGAATTTTACATCTGTCACAAAAATGCCCATCACATTTAATGCTGTTATTCCAGGAAGTTCTCTTTGCTAGCTGTCCTCCGATAATAAATCACAAAATTGCCCATGCTATTGTACCACGAGGCCAGGGCCGTGGCAGCCCACTGTAATCAGGTGGGTCACTGACAATCAAATCCCCGGATGGAGCCAAAGACGAACGAGGTGCCAGCAAGGGGCAGGCCAGGCTCGAACGGTGTCCCGAAGACCATCGCGTGGAGTTTTCAACGCTCTATCAAGAGACTCACGAGATGCTTAGAACTTAAGCTATAGGGTTCAGAGGGGAATGGTGACGGAGTGTTTTGAAGGATTTTGGTCATGAATGGTATATAATTTTTTACAACAAGTCTTGCTCCAGTCATAAAAGACTTTATTCACCCATGCCATTCTGAGTCAGAATGGAACGTGCCTCAGCCTACAGCCTGGCGCTGTTCACACGTTTTCCTAGCCTTTTATCTGCATGCTAAGCTGTTCCTAAAAGGCTTGGTCTCTTTTTAAATTTCGTTAGAGGGTCCATATTATACAGCTCATTACAAGTGTTCCTAACTCTTAGACAATGACTCTGGAGTCAACGACGTGGCTAATGAAGTATAAAGCTTTAACAACAAATCATTTACAAGTCCTGGGTGCTGTGCTTCTAATGGAGGAAGTTTTTAATCATAAGCAAATGTAATCATTTATGTTAAGCAACCCATGGACCTGGTCAATGTAGCACAAACAGCCATTAAGCAAAAATTATGACAATAAGGAAAGAGAATTGTAACATTGCAGACGTAGCAGTTTATGCTATTTGTAGACTCCAATAAACCGTGTCTTGGTAAAACTGAACTGAGCCCTCCCCATGCATAATTACATGCTTAAGGGTGGACACCATGTCCTCACAGACAACTATGACCTCCGCCATCAGACGGGATACCACCTTGACACCGAAATTGACAAAACCATTAGAAGTGGAAGGTGTAACATGTGGCACATTGTTTGACTTCTCTGAGCTTCTGTTTCCACACCTGAAGAAGCACGTGTGGCCACAGACAACGGTAGCATCTGGCAAAGAACAGAGAGGCACCAGCAGCTTCTGCTCCCCTCGTTTGGGGTTTCCTGCAGAACAGGCCCTGCTGGGGTGTGGAGGCTCCTTCCCGACCTCCTGGCTCGCCGTCTCACCGCCTGCACCCTGACCCACCCGTCGCTGCCCACACCCACAGAGTGAATCCCAAGGGCCTTCCCCATCACGACACAGTCAGGCTCCACCTCTCTCTCGTATAGAAAGTAGTAATTAATAATATAGTAAGAAAAGTTAGACACGTGAGATTGGCTGATAGTGAGAATCACAGTGCAAGACACTCCTGAATCTTTAAAAACACCAGGCGCCAACTGGAGGTAGAGGGTGAAAGGGCACCTTCCTGGCCCGTCTCAATGGTGTGAAGGGCGGCACTGCAGCTCATCCCCACCCTTCCCTTCCAACACAACACTGCTGGCTGGGAAAGGAACACACACGCAAAATCAAAATGTTCTTTACTGAAATCAGCTGGAGAGAAAATGTCTGAAAGTTCCCGTTTCTGAGAAGAAACACTCAGTATTCTGTTAGTCTCATATTTCGATGCTTTCAATGAAATTCCATAGCAGCAACAGAGACAAAGAAAATCCAGAAACAGACTTTCGCCCGACAATACTGTGCTTTAATGGCTGAATGAAAATAATCTGTCAACAGGCCACAATAAAAGATGTTCAGCTGATGAATGTGTCACCGGTTAACTGCTTAATAATTTATATATTTGTATTGAACTTTAACGCTGAATTGTCAGGGCACATAAATACTCAGATAATTCAACATGAAATGTCCAGGCTGTGTGTACACAGTAGGCACGCGGCCACAGTAACCGACAGGAAAAGAGCGATGGAGAGTCGGAAAGTAGGCTGTGGTGTGTTTTGCAGAACAGGGTCAAAGTGCATAGGTTTAGCCATCAACGCAGAGTACAAAACAGACTTAAAGAAACCTTACCAATATCTGCAGATGATCCATATAGGAAATGTCCATTCATTCGCTTGGAAATGCATTACTGCCTGGAGCTGTGTCTACCATAGATTTCCATAATAATTTATCTATAAAATTAACAGGTGTTTTTCCTTTTTCAAAACAGTAATGCATATTTAATAACATTTTCTATATCATACACACACTTTTAAATAGCAAAGGTAAAGCAATTCCTTGAATGATCTCAACAGATATTTAAACGATGCTTGTTTTTATATAAAAACTTGCACATCAGGCCCCGAAACTTTGCATTGCAAGGTTCACTGGTATTGGTCAAGAACGCCCCGTGCTCTCCCATCAGAATGATTAATGAAGGCACCTTTTTCACAGAATGTCAGACTCTGCCTTTTTAACAACTGACCTTTCATAGAATACTACTGAACTCATAATTCCACTTTTGTTCAGTTTCTTATTAGTGGAGTTAAAATTAATACTTATGGGAATGATGGCTAAGGTGATGCACAGTAAATCTTCGAGCACATCAACCTTCTATGCCGACCATCCAAGGAACAGACAAATGCACTTGCATTTGTCTATTTCTGTAGCATAAGTATTCTGCTAAAATTCTGTGTCCTTTCAAAAGACAAATTAGGGCAGTCTGCAGACCTCTTTTGAGAACACAGATGTATATTTTGAGAAAGACTTTAAAAGTTTGTAGGTTTTTTTTAAAGGACCTAATAAAATTGCTAATTTCAATCATAAATTTTAAAAAATTTACTCTTCCTCAGTTTTCTGAGACATTGCTGATGACTAAGATGATATATGGCACAACATACTCTATAAGCCACATTCATCTCTTAGAAGGGACAATTTAATAACCCATCAAGGCAACACAATATACCAAGACCACTCACCTTACCGCGGGAGCATACGGGAAGAAAAAAAAGATCAGCCGCTAATACCTCAAGAAATCTCCCCTAAAACAGTTAAAAACATGGGAAAATGGAGCTAGAACAGGGGTTTCTTCTAATTATCACTGGGAATAGCAAATTACTTAAGGACTCAATTTTTCCACCATGCCAGCCATTTCCATACTCAGACATACCTAATTTCTACAAATCCCTCAAGGGCCCAAACTAGTTTTAGCATTAAAGCTCTTATGGGATCGCAGGGCAAAGTAAGAAGACAGTACATTCAATTATTCATTCTTATTACATATTTGAAAAAAAGTCATTCCGAATAAATATTGGAAATGTGGTATACAGATAAATGTATTGCCTAAGTTGACTGCATGTATCGCATCATTTTAATCACTCTTGGTATCAGTGAAGTCACTCACCTAAGGAGAGTTAAAGATTTAGGTAAACAAGCAAGATAGCGCCTAAGGGTAAACAAAGACACCCCTTTCTGATGCAGAAACAGCATCCCGGCCGATGCAAATATTCCGGGAGAACTGGGACATCACCTCGCTGCTGCACAAAACATCTCAGCAGCCCAAGCGCTGCTTCTCTGAATCCCACATGCCAAAGCTGATTATGGGAGTGAAACGAGAGCACACGGGCCCCCAGAGCAGAACGGGCCAGCCCGGTGTCGGGGATGCGGCTGCCTAAGAAGGGTGTCTGAGATCGAAATGGAAAATAACAGAAAGTTAAAGGAAAAAGAGAAATGGCAAAAATGATCTGACACACTTTTCGAAAGGCTCCAAATCAACCACATTTTCACAAAAGAATGAAAACGAAGACGATAAAAGCAGTGCGGGGCGGGGCTGCCTGCGAGTGCTCTCCGATGCCGGTTGTGCAGGGCTGTGAGATCAGGAGAGACGCCGGAGATTTCCACAATAACACAACAAAGACTGTAACACCATTTTCAATCTCCACAAAGAGCCAACGGGAGAGGAAGCCATCCTTCCATTTTAAAAGAGAAAACAGGAAATTCGCTAACTTGGTGAAAACACACACACCTCCCCACTGGGCAAGCTGGCCCCCGCCACCACCAGGGCAGAGGCGCTGAGGACCCGGGCCACGCTCACATCACTGCTAATAGACACGAATCCCAGAGAAGGGCCATAAAATATTGATATTCTTCACTTCTGCAAAGATAACAACAAATTCATGAAGGAAAAACACCCACAAATCTTCCTATTTGCATCCTCTAACGTTTCCACTAAGCGTGTGGTTCATTGTACTATTAGACTTACTCAACATGGGCAGTATTTCAATGAGGATTTCCTAGAAAAGACCACCTTCAATTTCATCACAGCCTATTAATCAAGGTGTTATACATTTATATTTGGCCATTTATCAACAATAGATGAGCTCTCCATTTTAAAAAGACTCCGAAGCCCAAGTACTGGAAATACCCTGACCCCATCCAGGCCTGACCCCGGGCGCACAGGCAGCCTGTGCGGGCTCTTCACGCACACGTGGGATGATGCGGTGTTACGGGGGCCACGGCAAACTGGGAAGCCTCTTCCTCCAGCTGTGCAGAGGGAAGATCAGGACCACTCGCCAGTTAAAGGCTTAAAATGAGGCACAGCACGCTGCAGAAGGCCCTTCATTTACTACAGAAGAAACATGACACCAATTCATCACCAAAGGCAAGCTCACATTTGTAGACTCACATTTTGGATTATACGCTCTTCTCAAATATGCACAGATTAGCTCAGTTCAAAACGTTGACAGCAACAAACCTAGGCACCCACACTCGTCAAATGTAGTAATTCCACTCCTGGAAACATGTCACAGAGGAAAATTTCAGGTTATGGAGGCTTATGTCTCATTGTTAAAATTGTGAAAAATTATAATGGGTTCCTATTCTAGCTAAAAACCCACAACCAACTTTCCCAATTATCATTAAAATGCTTTATAAACAACGACGTGAAAATCCAGAGATTTCTGCGTTATCTAAGTAATTTGAAACAATAATAACCGAGTTATGTAATATTTACAAAATTCATTAGTGTGTACGTTTGTGTGTATTTTAAGGTCCTAGGTTATTATCAGAGGAAAATTACAATTTACTGCTATCTTAGAAGAAATATATGCAGCAACATAATGATTAAAGTATGTTAAAGATCCTAAAAATACAAATAAAATTCTACTCAAGTTGACAGGGACCCAGAGTCCTGGGCAAAAGCAGACAAGGAGATCTAAGACAGTTAAACCCTTAGGGAAAGGGGGAAAGATGTCAAAGAAAAAGCCCAAGAAGTTTAAACAAGGAGGCTGTGAGACAAGATACTGCTAGGAGAAGACCAAGATACAGGACAAGTGCATTTTACATCTCACGGCACATCTGACATACAGTTCCACCCGCTTCCTCGAAATCAGCACACGCTTTCTGATAGGGTAATGGTTGGTAGGATAAGATGCTTCGTCATTTGTTATTGTATTTGTATAATGAGAGAGAGGTGGACATCTGTACTGCCTGCTCCACTCCAGGGGCCACGAATTAATGAAGACCAGTAAGAGGGCGAGGCGAGTCTGACTGTGGAGCACGCGGCCCAGGTCACAGCGATTTCAGAAGGGACACGCCACCGCACAAACGTTCTCAAAGACGGTGAACACTCAACATCACGGGCCCCCTTCCAGTGAAGGGTAGCCTCACAAACGTTCCACGTCCCACCCCAGAACTCGGGGGAAAGCCGGTCTCACTAGCCTATGACAGAACAGAAACATGCTGTGAAAAAGCATGTGAAAAGCTCGCCACGGCCAGCTTTTTAATTATCTGTTGAGTTTAATAATGGATGCCTTCTCAAACCATTCTTTTCAAATATGTGTAAAATGCCATTTTAATCATTGGCCTAGAACGTTCCTGCCCATCCTGACTTTGCCATCGGTGTTTCTGAACACTGCCTGGGATGGTGGCACTTCTTCTACAGCAGCACATTCCCACTGCAACGAGATGGTAAAATTGAACTGCGCGGCATCACCAAACCCACCGATCAGGCTGCGTTCTTCCGCCAGGGCTGCCCTAACGAAGCCCTGCAGCCTGGGTGCTGCAAGTCTGAAACCAAGGTGTCAGCGGAGCTGGTTTTCTCCAAGGCGCTCTCTCCTTGGCTTGCAGAAGGCAGCCTTCTCCCAGGGTTCTCACATGGCCGTCCCTCCGTGTGTGTCTCTGCCGTAACCTCCGTCTCATGGGGACACCAGTCACACTGGATGAGGGGCTCCTCTAATGACCCTGAGTTACCCTAATCACCTTTCTAAAAGACGCTGTCTCCAAAATACTGTCGCATCCAGAGGTTCTCAGGGTGAGGACTTCAACACATACATTTTGAGGGCCACGTGCCACACAGAGACCAACAGAGCTGACCCCGAAAACACTGTTTGGTCTCTATGAGATGCGGAGGGTCAAATGGCGATGAAACCCCCCAGCGCCATCAGGGTCCAAGGCAAGAGCCACTAAAAACATGGACTCTGTAAACTGAGGAGACACAAAACCACTTGGAAGCCCACACGTCACAGCTGCCGATGGTTTCCGAACAGGCAGGGGATGCAGGACAGCCCCTCGACAGCTCCCTGCAGGGTGCCCCGTTTTGAGAAGGTCCAGCCAGCGCTCAGTTCCCCGAATGCCTGCAGGGTTCCCGTTGGCCCTAGAGAGTCCCAGTGGGAGTGAGAAACTGGGTAAAGAACGTTCCAGACTCCCATGGAGTTGCCTAAAATAAATCTTGGAATTCGTGCTGCTTTTCACCTCCCATCTCTATAATCACACCATTCTTTGTTAAGAGCACATATATTCCACTCTCCTAACCCTTCACTTATTGGATCTTTATTTTTTATTTTATTATTTTTTTAGAGACAGGGTCTCACTCTGTTACCCAGGCTGCAGTGCAGAGGCATAATCACAGCTCACTGCAGCTTTGAACTCCTGGGCTCAAGCGATCCTCCTGCCTCAGCCTCCTGAGTAGCTGGTGCTGCAGATGCCTTCCACCAGGCCTGGATAATTTTTTTCAAGTCTTTGTAGAAACAGGATCTCACTATGTTGCCCAGGCTGTTCTCAAACTCCTGGCCTCAAGTGATTCTCTTGCCTCGGCCACCCAAAGTGCTGGAATTCCAGGTGTGAGCCACCACACCCGGCCTATGGATCTTTACAATTTCTTAAGTGGCCCTGGGTTAGGCCCTGTGAGGGGTACTAAGGCCAGCAAGATAGACATGGTCCCTGTTCTCCAAGACTCAGAGCAGACAGCACGGCACGGAAGGAGAACAGCACTGGGGTGGAGTGGGCGCAAAGTGCTGGAGAAGCTCAGGCAAGGGATCCGAAGCAAGCCTGGGGGCACGAGGGCTTCCGGCCCAAAGACAGGGACATCTACGGAGGCCTATGAAATATGTGGGCATCGGGGTGGGCAGGGAGGAGGTGGCCGGTAAGCACACAGGGGCGACCTTAGGAAGTGGTAGAAATAGCACCATCGTCATCCTCATCAACAGCAGCAGTTACCATTTATCGAGTGTCTACTATGCGGTGGCGTTGTTCTAAGAGTTTCCTGCTGGTCAACTCATTTAATTGTCCAACAATCTATATGGTTAGATGCTATTATAGTCCCCAGGTGATACCCAGGGAAACTGAGGCATGGAATGAGGTGATTTGTTCACTTTATAGTTGTAAAGTACAGGAGTTAGGAATCTCGCTCCAGAGACAGCGTTCACACCACACAATATCACTTCTGAGCTATGGGCCACTGGGTAAAAATGCCAGGAAGAACAGGCTGGCAGACCTGTTGTTCAGAGTGAAGGGTCAAAGTACAAGAATGGAGGGGCTAGGAAAACACAGAGCTAATGCTTTCTTATCTTAAAAACAGTGAGGAGTCACTTAGGGTCACATTTGATTTCAGAAGCCACCCTGCAATAGAGAAAGGGGTGTTAGTGACAGAAGAGCTACAGGGAGAAAGGCCAAAAAGCAAGCTTGCTTGGGAAACACTTGCTCAGGGCTACAGAGTGTTCATGGAGACTGTTTAGTGCAGCCCAGTAAATACAAACAAAAACACAAAGGTTCCCCAGGACAGAGACAGTTCAAATACCACCACGCACAACCATGCAATAGGCCTTAACAAAGAACCAAGCACAGACTTTTAAAAATCATGCTTAAAAAGATGTCAGAAGAAAAATGCTAATTCAAAATTGATTTTAAATATGCCGATGGGGGAAAAAAAAAAAAAAGCTAGAAGGAATTACACCAAAAGACTATCACGGATTAATGGAACTGATTATTATTTCCTTTGTATTTTCTGTATTTGCTAAAAGGAGCATCAAGTCCCCAGATGGCATATGACCCGTCATCACCTGTGTGCTGCTCACAGCTGCAGCGTGTCATGAGGATGCACGTCAGGTCACAGAACAGGTGTTCAGAGGCAGCCTGGCAGGCGACAGGGCCAGCAGGTACCCAGCTCTCCCCATCTTTCTCACTGGCAGCACACGGCCTTTCAGCACCAGTCCCATGCCCTCATGGTCACATAACGGCTGCCCAGCTCCTGCAATCATGTTCACACAACTGTGTCCACAGACTGGGGAGCTGGGAGAGTCTTCCCATGCTGCTCTTTGTATCAGGGGAGAAAGGTCTTCCGCAGGAGCCTGGCAGTAGGCCTATGCTTCTCACACACACCCTCTCAGTGAGGGAGGGAGAGCTGGCACCTGCACTCAGCCTTTCCAGCGGGAGACAGGGAGAAGGAATGGAGGTCACCTTTGGGGCAGGCAGGCGACAAGACCCCCAGCCGCCTCCCTGTGAAAGTGTCCCTGATGCTCCACTGGTCTTCAGTGCCTTTTGTGTATTTCCACCACTCTCTCCTTGTGCCTCCGGGACTGATCTGCCACCATCTGTATCCCTCAGTAGACAAAGCTCCTTGAGGTCAGGTTGTGGTTTCTCGTCATCCCGTCAGCATGGTGCCGCAGACCAGACACAGAAAGCTCCATCAGCGTTTGCTGAAAAGAGTTCTCATTTTAATTCATTCCTTTGTTGAACT
The DNA here is from genome assembly GCF_008728515.1 of Papio anubis. Lineage (NCBI taxonomy): Eukaryota > Metazoa > Chordata > Mammalia > Primates > Cercopithecidae > Papio > Papio anubis. The sequence goes on from NC_044986.1 coordinate 3,784,015, forward strand.
TACTCAACAAAAATGGACCATGTGTCCCCCGGGCCCACAGGTTCAAGTGCGCCAGTGAACGGACGCGAAGACCAATGCTCGCAAGGCGCTGGGGGCCAGAGAGGGTCACCTCGCTCCAAGGTGCCTGTGTCCAGGAACTCTGCCTGCTCCTAAGTCTACTTTGGCAGCCAGGGTTTCCTTTGCACCACAACGAATGAAAGTCACGCAGAAATCTGACTTTGTGAAAATGATACATCTATCTCACTTCACTTCAACGTAATGTAATATCACTAATATTAATAATTCTAGCTCTAGAAATTGTACCAGTCTCCCAAAGAAAGAGTCCTTGACCCAAAATATCAGAGGATATTAAACTGAGAAATGATCTACTGATGCAAATCATTAAATCTATTTGCATTTGCTTACTGAACCCTATCGCAGAAATTAAACTCCATGCGGTGGGAAGCCGGCTGCGCATGGTTAAGAGGAGACATCGTGGTGGATCCAAGCTCTATGTCATTAATTTTCCCACTTTCCCTCATTAACAAGTAAAATGTTTTTACTGCCTGAAAAGTTTTAATAAATAGAAAAAACCAGGGCAGCTGACATAGGTTTTCATGTAATATACAAGGGCTTTTAATATTTTTACATACATTAATGAAAAAGCCAGGAAAAAACGTTAAAAGGTGACATACGTGGGGAAAAACAAAAAGAGCAGCCTGCAGAAAAGGACGTACTGCTTCCACTTCTGTGCCCTTGACTCTGGCAGCTGTGCCCAGTCCTCACGGACATCAACAGAAGGGGACCACGTGGCCCTGCCCTCGGCCAGCCTCTCCCTGCCATCAGTGGCCCCGAAGTCTCAGAAACTCAGGCAAGGCAGTCTTTCACAGCCGGCCAAACACGTCCCCCGCTGACCAGACGATGTGCCTGAGACCCGGAATTCTCCACCAAGACCAAAGCGATGAACTGACACCAGTACAGAGACAAACTACAAGGCCCAGTCCTCACGAAGAAATCACACACACACGAACATGTACGTAATTTAGCTAAAGACTCAGACTTCTGCGATATTGAAGGCTTTGAAAGCCACAAACCCACGTCTGTGGCAACTTCCACTCTCACTGACCTCTGGGGTGCAGGAGGCCCAGGCCCAGGGGTCACACAGGTCTGTGCCGAGTTATCCTCCCAGACTGGCCAACCACCCGGGCAAGCGGCGTCATGGTGACATAGCACAAGCCACAGAGGGCCCCGCCGGATCTGCACTGCCAGCAGCTGTAGGACCACAGTCATGGCCCAGCGGTACCCATGTGGGGAGCCTGCCCCTCCCACGTGTTAAGGGAACGGAGTGCTTGGCCATCAGGGGGTGGGCAGCCGTGGCCTCCCCTCCTGTCTGTGGCCCCACTGGCCTTCCTCTCAGCAGGTCCCCCTTAGTGGGTCAGTTTCCGCAATTAAAACAGTCACCTATTTTTTGGCCCATAACCCTGGGAGGAGAGCTGTCCTTCGGTTCTTCTTATCCTGGTCCCATGACCACCAAGCTTCTGATCATTATCCCACAGACACAGCCTGAGCCGCACTTCCGGCAAGCCTGGGCTGAACATGGCAGCAAGGAGGCTGCCCACACCCTGGGGACTCGCCTTTGGTACTCAGTGTGGTTCTTGTGGCCTGGGGTCACTCTTGGACAGCAAGGGGTGCACTTCCCAGGTGAGCACAGGCCGGGCAGAGCAGGCTATGCCTGACCCCTCTGGCTTTCTCTAAGGCATGTTCCATGGGTCTGCTAAAGATTTTCTGATGCTGGTTTGATATTTGGGTTTTGATCACTGCAACCAATGGTGGGGTCTGGTAAATAAACAAATAGACAGTAAGGAAAGAGTACAATGTCAGTACAGGTGAAAACATCTCACAGAAACTTACAGAGATAGATTATCAGTGTGGAAAACACGGAGCCTTGAAACTATGCAAAAATAATCAAAAAATAAAGAGCAACCCAGATCTACCTCGAGTTGTCAGACTGGGGACGAGGGCTCCTGGGGGCAGCGGCAAGCATGGTGGGCCTGCTTCCCGAGGGTGCTCCGGTCTGCGGCAGCTGATGCTCTTCCTGAAGTCACCTCTCCATCCCTCCCTCTGCCCCACCTATCACCCCCAGGACCTTTTGTCTTTCCTAGCCGCAACTCTCCTACCTACCTATTAACCTTCCTCCACCTTCTCTCAAAAGTCCAATCACACCATAAAGGAGACGGTGACAAGGTGCAAAAAGCCAAATGGTTAACCCAGCATCCTTTAAATACTCATTAATGTAAAAACGGCGCCTTTCTTCAGAGCGTCTCTCCACCTCACAGTGCACTGTGCATGTACTTGGGTCCTGTTTTCACTAATGATACCTCCCCACATTTGTGCAAAATGTTCTGTTTCTTTGAATTCCTTCCCATTGATCATCAACACCTGTCCGCCCTGGTTCTGCAGTTGCCCTGCACCTTTGGGCCTCGGATTTCTCACAGGGAATGAGACTGGGACAGGGGAGACACAGGGCCCTACCTGAAATAGCTCCATGTCCTGATGCAGAAGCGCCCAGAGGCCCACCTGCCCTCCAGGCCAAAACAGCACTACCAACGTCGGCAGAGGGTTCTGGCCTCAGGGGTCTTCGGACACTCCTTCTCTGGGCTTGGAGGAACCCACACAAGGTGTGTTGGCACCAAGACGGAAAGGAGTAGGGTGGGTGCCAGGGGATGGGCTGGCTGAAATGGGGAGTCAGTGTTTAATGGGTACTGGTTTCAGTTTTACAAGACAGAAAATTCTGGAGATGAAGCCAGGCACGGTGGCTCACGCCTGTAATCGCAGCACTTTGGGAGGCCGAGGAAGGTGGATCACCTGAGGTCAGGAGTTAGAGACCATCCTGGCAACATGGTGAAACCCCGCCTCTACTAAAAACACAAAAATCAGCCAGGCATGGTGGCACACACCGGTAATCCCAGCTACTTGGGAGGCTGAGGCATGAGAATCACTTGAACCCAGGAGACGGAGGTTGCAGTGAGCTGAGATCGTGCCACAGTACTCCAGCCTAGGAGACAGAGTGAGACTAAGTCTCAAAAAAAAAAAAAAAGAAAAGAAAAGAATCAAAACACAGAAACATTCTGGTGATGGGTGGTGGTGATGGCTGCAGAACACTGTGAACCCACTAACATTGCTCAACTGCGCAATCACAAACGGCACCAACATGGTTCAACTGCGCACTCACAAACAGCACTAACGTCATTCAACTGCGCGCTTACAAACAGCACCAACTAACATCACTCAACTGCACGCTCACAAACGGTACCAACATCGCTCAACTACACGCCCACAAACGGCAACAACTAACATCGCTCAACTGTGTGCTCACAAACGGCACCAATATCGCTCAACTGTGCGCTCACAAACGGCACCAACTAACATCACTCAACTGCACGCTCACAAACGGTACCAACATCGCTCAACTACACGCCCACAAACGGCACCAACTAACATCACTCAACTGCACGCTCACAAACGGCGCCAACGTCATTCAACTGCACGCTCACAAACGGCACCAACGTCGCTCAACTACGCGCTCACAAACGGCACCAACTAACATTGCTCAACTGCGCACTCACAAATGCCGCCAACGTCGTTCAACTGCACACTCACAAACGGCACCAACATCGCTCAACTACACGCCCACAAACGGCATCAACTAACATCGCTCAACTACACGCCCACAAACGGCACCAACTAACATCGCTCAACTGCGTGCTCACAAACAGCACCAACATCCTCAACTGTGCGTTCAAACGGCGCCAACATCGCTCAACTGTGTGCTCACAAATGGCACCAACTAACATCGCTCAACTGCGTGCTCACAAATGCCGCCAACGTCGTTCAACTGCAAACTCACAAACGGCACCAACTAACATCACTCAACTGCGTGCTCACAAATGGCACTAACATCGCTCAACTGCGTGCTCACGAACGGCGCCAATGTCACTCAACTGCGCGCTCACAAATGGTGCCAACGTTGTTCAACTGCGTGCTCACAAACGGCACCAACTAACATCACTCAACTGCACGCTCACAAACGGCAACTGTGGGAAACCTTAAGTGACATTACAGGAAACCGTGCAGTTGGGTCAAAACAATATTTATTATACAGGCAGAAGGGATTTCTCCTTCCCTAGTGAAAAGTTTGTGATTTTACTGTCCTGAGTGGGTAACCATTCACCGAAATAAACAGAAGGCCTGGCCCTACTTATTATCCAGAGCACATGATGACAATTTCTCTGTAATTTATACCACTGCTCCTCCATATCAGACAAATAAACTGTAAATGGATTTTAAAAAGAGAAAATATTATACATATTTTCGTTTTGTCAATTCATACAATCCCCATAACGCTTTGGGATGAGTGCAGTAGATGCCCTTTAAAATGGACCTCTCCTCTGGGCTTCTAGCAGCGGCCGTGATTCTTTTAAATACATCACCAAAGTCATACTCAGACAAAAAAATTTATCATCCCTAGACTGCTTAACCAGCAAAACTGTTCCAGCTTGCAAACACAGATGACACTTCATGCAAGCAAACTAATTTCCTTGGACACAATTTGTCAAAAAGAAAAGAGAAAAAGAAGAAAACTCCTATTGACATGTTAGGCTAAAGTGACTTTAAGAGTTTGTAATAATAGATGCAGATGGGGACCCCACATTGGGAACATTTTATTGCTTATATTTTAAATTCAGGAACTTCATAAATCCAGAACATGCTTCTCGCCCTCAGATATTAAGGCTAAAAATGCAACCATAAAGTTGTTTGTCAATTTCTTCTCCAGAAGGCAATTTACTGCTGACGGTATTATGTCTAAGCATATGGATCTGCAGGCAATAAAAATCTGGAGGGCTCTTGAAAACTCTGATGCAAAAAACGAGAAGATACCACATGATTAATTATGCCTTTAATACGAGATCCTAGGAAACGGTCTGATGAAGTTAGGGGAGAAAAGCCGCAAAACTGAGGAAGAATGGAAGGAAATGGATCGACCATTCCGAGGGAGGAACCTCATCCTTATTCCAACACAGTGCCTCCAACAGGCACCAAGCAGACAGGGCATTCACTGATGTCGGCATGCTGAAATCCGTCCACACACTCACACTTCTTTCCTTCAACATATTTGCCAAACTTGGTAAGTAAATGAATTCTAACAAAGAAACCAGCTATTTATGACATCAATTATAGAAAATGCCACAACAGGGCAAGTTCTAGAGACCCGAGGCCAGGCCCCGATCCATTCTCGGTGCTCCCACCTCCAGCCCATCTTCGTGCCTCCCAGGCTCCCACAGGGCCTGGACCTGGAGGACCTGCCTGGCCTGACCAGGCTCTCTGCCTCCTCTCCTGGCCTGGTCTCCAGGGTCTCTTTGCCCTGATGGTCCTTGCATTTATTTGCGTTCATGTCAAAGCTACCTCCCCAGCCCCTCCTGAAAGCTGCAAGTGGGACTGACGCCTCTCCCCACTGCCCCCAGCACCCTGCACAGCCCACAGGCAAAGCAGACGCCAGGCTGCCTGCAGGACCAGCCAACAAGGAGGCTTTCAGCACCGCTTCTGGTGAGAAGGGTGTCACGGTCTCAAAATATTATTTTCAATAAAAGTTTTGTTTACCTAGAGAAGATTTAAACACACCAAAAACTTTGAAGGAAATAAGTGGCCCAGTTTTCTTTTTAATAAAAGCAGTGCTGGGTTGTACAATAACTCTTCCAAACAGAGCCACTGAACAGGATAAAGATCAGAAAGCTCAGTATTTTTCCAGGTGATTTTTAGAAAGGAAAAACCACTATTTGGAGGAGGCCACTTTTGGGGTATCTGTGATAATTCAGAAGAATGATAAACAGTTTCTTTTTCCCTAGTTTCAGGAATATATATTTTTAGTGGCAGGAATATTAAAGTAGAACAGAATGTCTTATAATGTACATATACAAACACCTACTTATACACAGCATTTTTCTATGAGGGATGAACAAGGGAAAGAGTCAGCATACCCCAAACCTTGTATTTTCCTACTATAATGGGTTAAGCCTTAAAAACATGTTTCTCCTCATAATTGCATCCTTCTAGGACTGTTTATATTCCACTTTTAGCTTGTCTAAACACCCCGGCAGAAAACTGTGTGGTTGGAATGTGCACACTCCACACACAAAAAGCCCTCGCCTGGCGACCATGTGCCAACCTTTGGCTGGCAGGAGACCTCACCAGACGACGCATCAGCTTCTTGGGAACAAGAACAAGTGTTGCCTCCCATAGCTGTGCTCTCAGCCCCGTCCTTCTCCAGCCCCACTTGACCAGTGCCAATTTGGTTAGAAGACGCCTCTAGAACAAGCAGAAGGCTTGCTTTAGTAGCGGAAGGCTTAAATGGCTGTTCTGCCAGAAGCCGTGAACACTCCCCAGTGTTACTCGAAGGGAATGCAGAGAGAGAGCATTTTCTAAATGCTTCACCCGCCCCAGCCAACCAAGGGCGGGAGGATAGCTTTCTGGAAGAACGCACGGGAAAAGCAGCTTTGAAAGCAGTAACGTGGATTCCATCAAGAATAATCACTGCAAGAAAACGGTAATCCCCTGCCCCGTCCAGCCCCCAGCACACACTACGAGCTTGTATTCTGCCAATGGACGCCGGAAATTAAAGTCACTGCCAGGTCGGCAGAAGGATCAGTGTTCTCCAGAACCACTCCACGAACCTGCAGGTGTACTGAAGTCATGCAGTACATAACCCTTTCTACTTCCAAATATTTGCATGTGTATGTTTTGTGCGTGTGGATGGGGTAGGAGAGGAAACGGGGCAGGTGAGTCTCTTGCTGACATGTATGGAGAGACTGGGGTTCTCAGAGAGGTCCTCAGTGAACCAGAGATGACCCTGTCAGAGAAGAGGTGGGCAAACGTCCCCAGCAGGCTGCACAGACACAGTGAAATCGAGACACAGGACACTGCGGAACAAAGCTAGACCTCCTCTCGACAGCCTTTGAGTTGTAACTACGATTTCGGTTCTACTTAGAGAGCATGGCCCAGTCTAGTGGGAGATCGAAGAAACGTGCTTGTCAGAAGAACACTACTGCAGTGTGATAAACTGTGTTTCTGCAGAGGACATTCTCTCCCTCCTGTCCACCCCAACCCTGACACAGAGCTCCAAGAACAAATCTAGAACTTGGGGTGTTTGGGGTGAAGGAGACTCACCTCTGGCTCAGTGTCCTCGTGAGCCACCCCCGTGTTCTATTTGATTCACTTTGTTCTGTGATGGAACCATTTCCAGTTCAGACATATGCTAAGCAAACAGCATTTAGCTGGCATCCCGAAGTCAAACTAATCAAACGTGGCGTGTTGGTCTCAAAGCAGCCCAGGTGCCAAGGAATTCTTATGTTCAGGGCCTGAAGAAGACCTGACGTCAGTGTTCCACCCGCTGCGCCCTGCCGCGGAGAGGCGAGGTGCTCCTCTCGGGGAAGCTCCAGGCAATCTGGGCACAATACCCACCTCTCTCCTTTCAGCCTCCTGGCTCCATTCTCTCTCTGTCCTTCTTCGTTTGTTTTCAGTCTCCGTTGGTAGCTCTTCATGGCCACCCACCTGTTAAACTGTTCCTCCAGGTCCTTCATTTCTTTTCCTGAGGTTCTTCTTTGCTCGCCTCTCCCCTAGTCCTGGGAGGACGCACCACCCTGTCAGATGCCCAACAGAGGGCTCGCAGCCTCTTAACTGCCTCCTTCTGCTACCCCTCCACGCCCCTATACCCTGTCAGTGGCCAGGGCCTGCTGGTTCACCACCCAACGATGCCCTAAATCGGTCAGCCCCAATCAGCTCTGTGGCCAGTCACCTAGGCTCGGGCCCCTGCCAGCTGCTGTCTTGAGGAATTCACCAGTCTCGAGGTGTGGAACAGCCCACTTCCCTGTCTGTCCTGTCTGCCCCTGCCTGCCTGTCTGCCCCTGCCTGCCCCTGTCTGCCCCTGCCTGCCCGTCTGCCCGTCTGCCCCTGAGCTGGGCTTGGGCTGCAGGTGGGGCTGCACATTCCGGCCCCTCCCCAACCCCACGCAGGGCCTGCCATCCAGTCTGACACAGAGCAGGGCCCTCGCATGTTTAGAGAATGAGCGACTAAATGACAGAAGCTCACTGAATCCTAAACGTATTCACAATGTTTTTATCGCAAAAAGATCCACTTCCGTTACTTGTAGAGCAACTGGAAATAAAAATTCTGGATGAATGTGCCAAAAGACAATGCTTCAGTTCAATTCAAAAATTAAACTCATTTAACCTTTAACTCAATTTAAATTCTGAACTGATCAGCACGCAAGAGCTACCCTGTACATTAATATCAAGGAGCTGATCTAATTACTGATACAATTTTACATTTAACAAACCAAGTATACTGTGGGAGTTTAGAGCTTAAATGACATGAACACTTTTAAAACAAAAACTGAAAACTATTCATTAGTTGCAGACAGTTTAAATATCAGAAAATATTACTTAAAGACATAGGAAGAATAAAAAAGCATTCCAGAAATCAAATTTCAGAGTATGAGAGGTGTGTGTCAGCAGTTGTACAGGTTGTGCTTTTGCAAAAGGAGAAGGCGGCTGGCCCGAGATGCAACGGCATCCTGAGGATGGCGTCCACAGACGTGGCCCTGAATAACTACCACCACCATTCTTGTTTCATCTCAGCCTTTTCTCCTCTAAAACAGCACATCACCGTCCAACGAGCTCTAATACCAGCACATATGCGAGCTCACGTCGTAACTTTACAATGACTCCATGTGTACGGTAGGCGAGTGATATCACGAGGACAAACCCAGTGCTGAGCCTGAACTTCCAAATCTGACATTACCTGGAGGACACTGGCCCTCAGGCCCCAGGACAACACTGACTTGAGTTCCTACTGACCAAGCCCCAATCAGGACGGTCTCAGAGGCTCCCTCAACTGCAGACAAGAGTCGAGTCATAGAGGATTTCACAGGAGAACAATGGTCACCCCCACAGTGGCAGTCTCTAGTGCAAGTTCAGCTAAGTAGAGGGAATACCCACTTCTTCCCCCAAGTCTTCCCCAGGACCCTGTAACCCACCATCCCTCACCCCATCTCCATTTCTCTTATTGATAAAGGGACATCGATGCCAACAACTTCACAGAGGGGTCCGGAGGATGAAGTGCAGTGACAGAAGGACACCTCCTCCCACCAGGCCAGACAGACGAAGCAGGGGCTGTTCCACAGGTGCCAGTCCCTCCAAGTCTCCACTTCCTTGGCATCTGCCTGACCCCTGGCCACGCCACCTCTTCTGGGAGAAACAGAGACTCCAGGAGAAAACGGAAATGGCCTCTGAGATGTTTCTGTGGGATACTGTCAGAAATGCCACACTTGGCGTTTCTCACAGGGGTTCATTGAGCCTCATTTCCCATACAATGTGGACAAGCCCGTTCACCAGCTTTTCAAGACCACAACTAATTAGAAGCAGCAAACTGCCACGAGGTGAGGGGACTGAAAGGCAGGCAATGCAAGCCCAGTGCAGACACGGGGCCGCGGTCCGCAGGGCCAGACTCTTCGCAACAGACGCTGATCAGCAGGAGGGGCGTGGCCCACCCATGCAGCAGGGCAGTGAGGGCCAGGGCCCAACTCCGCAGGGCGCCAGGGCCATCAAGAAAGGGCACTGTCATCTTGGCCAATCCCATCAAGGTTGGCTGTTGCAAGATTACGAATCCGAGACAGGATTTTGTGCACAGGGCCACACCCAAACCCCACAAGCCTCTAAGCTGGGCCCAAGGCCATGCTGGGGCTTCCTGAGGGTGAAAGCCGCAGTCTGAAGACAACCTGGAAATACCAGGGATTTGAGCCAAGAAGTGACCTTCCTGAAACCTGAACAGACGCCGATGCTGCCTGTGGCGGCAACGTGCCTATCCGGTAGCTGCCACTTCCGGGATCTTCCCTCCCCTGGCCTGCAAGTCACACGATGTAATTCTTGATGAGAACTGGATTGTGCCAAGGTTCCGTGTTTCCTCCTCATGAAAACAGAGAAAGGCTCTCTGTGGCCACATAAAGGAGTGAGGGGCATGATCTCTCTGGAAAAGCCGCCCTCCCTTCACAAGCAGAGCCGAACAGCGGTGAAGCCCAGTGACTCTGAAATGGAAACTTATTGTTAAGTGCAGGGATTTAAGGGGTTTTATTTTAACATGCCAGAGAGGCAGAAACATCCACCTCTCTCTGCTTCAATTAACCCATTTACCTGTTACTCTAAAGTGCTCTTTTATTCCAAATGTTGGAAACTTAAAAAATCTTTTGCTCTGACAGTTTGGTTCATATTCTGAACTCAGATATTTGTAGCTATCATTCACCCATTCTTTTCTTCCTTCCAAGAGGTTCCTGGCAGACTTAAAATTAAATGAACAAGTTTGCTTCTGACTCATGGACACAGGCACACACATTTGTCATCTCTGTCTCCTTGTAACACAGTTACAGAATTGACAGAAATAAAACTTTTGCATTGCTTTTTTTCCTTAGATGAGTCCAGAACATAAGGACCCTGAATCTCAGTGACACTTGTTTAAATACTGTCCACCTGGCTGCCACCACTGTCTACTCTGCCCCCAGGTCAGCACAGAACCAGCTGCGGGGAGAAAATGTCAAGAGCACAGAAGCTGGTGAGGTTGTGCATTGTTCAGGTTTGATTTTCTAGATCAGAAACCATACAACAATTTCACAGTGCATCACGGAACCTCGCTCTTCTATGGCCAGGCAGCACTGTCCTGGGGTGGACGGGCCGGTGCTCCACAGCCTGGGATTCTCGGCAGTGCTGTAGAGAGGAGCTCTGACCTGCCCTTTCAGCTGCCAATCAGAGGAGCACAGCAAACTTCATCATTCACAACTCAGAAGGCTCAGTGTGCAGAACCTGTCTCCCATCACGCAACGGCAGGGTTTTCACGCCATACGCTCACTTAAAAGCATATTATGCTGCCTCCCTTTATTTTACTAAGGTCCAAGAGCTGCTACTTCACGGGCTGCACTAACACCTCTGCAGGCCCCACGTGCAGCACTGTGTGTCCGGGGGCCCGCAGTCGACCCCCATCGCACCCTCTCATCACAGACCATGAGAATTCGTCACAAGGACCTGTGGAGCGGAGAAACACCGTGGCTTCCTGTCTTGTCTCTTCAGCCGTCAAACCTGAAAGACGAGGCCACCATCAGCCTGAAAGACGAGGCCACCATCAGCCTGAAAGACGAGGCCACTGTCTGGCTTCTAAAGGACACTGCACTATAAATGTTTAGCATGGGGTGAAGTATACGCACAATTTGTGTTATTGATAACATAAGGCACAAGAGGAACTCCCTATCCACCACTGATCATTTACCCCTCTCAGGCAGAAACGGGAGGCGACATCCGTCAGCACGGACGGGCCTCACCGACACGGAATGGCAGAGCCAGCGGGGGCGCGAACAAGGGGTTCCAGGCTTGCCAGGGCACTCAGCCACTCGTTTTTGAAAAACAGACGACTTCTATAAAGCCAAGGAGCGCCTGGCAAGTTTTCCTCACAGAAACATGCTTATTTGACTCAAGAGACCTCCTTAAGGAACACTCTGTAAAGTAAAATAATTACATTTTTTAAGCACATACAACACAAATCATTATTCCACGGCACTGAGGAAAAGCAATGAGACAGCTGAACTTGCCGCAGGTAAAAGTCCTACAGAGCACGTTTTTTTGGATGTTATTTTTACTGGGAGTGCTTCTCTGAGTGTTTGTCCTTAAGAACAGTTTCTTCTCCTCCTTGAAAGATCAATTATAATAACGTGAATGCGGCAAGTGTCTGTATTAATTTCCCAATCTGTCAGAAAAAACGAATTCATGAAGTTCCCAGGAAGGTTCTTGTGGCCCGTGGACCTTGAGGAACCATCCGACTGGCACCGGTCAGACCGACCTGCAGAGAGGGGCCGCGGGGATAACCGGCAGCACGGACTCGGCAGGTGCACATACCAAGCCAGCCGGGACCCCATGTACTGCTAAGGGTCGACTGAGTTCCTGAACATATTTAGAGATTAGTGGGAAAGAGGCAAAACGCAGGTCACTTCCTGCTGCAGCTGCCTTCGGGAAGCTCAAAGGCATCTTCACACTTTCCACAGGGCATGTTTCGAGGGCAGAATCTCACAGGGCATCCAATGTCATCAGACAACTCCCCTCCCAGGTTCAACACAGAGGCCCTGCAGGATACGTTCTCACGTTCCAGAGGGTCTAGGGCCAGGCCAGCCTCGCTGCTGACTGGAGGCCCTATCTGTCCAGCCAGCCAGGTGCTCAGAAGAGGGTCAGGCCCAACCTGCATGCCCCACCCAGCCTCAACCCAAGGGCTGGCTGGGCCAGATGCCAAAAGCAGACCCACCAACCCTGTAAACAGATCCCTACCCTGAAGACAGAAAAAGAGCCTCTGCAGTAGAAGACAGACTGTGTGTAGTCCTCACATTTTCCCAAATACAGAAAGTTTTACAGCGCTTTAGTTGGATTGGACTCTTTCAGCTTTTCCAGTATTACATTCCTATATTTTTCTGAAAAAAGGCTTATGTGAAAAAAAACAAAAGAATGAAAAACAAGGGTAAGCCCTTGGTAAGTGAAAGATGAACCCCCTCAGCTCCCCAGCATCCAAGATCTAGAAGTCCTACTGCTACTATTTTTGTAATCTAAGTATGACCCAGGGTGATATGGTCCATTTTTTCAAGTAATCAAATACGGCAATCAACATTATGGAAAACTAAACAAGCCCCAAAATAACATTAGAAAAATAAACACATACCGCCTGGCCCCTCTCATTAGACTGTGGGCACTGCAGGGAATCTGACGAGGTCAGAGCTCTGCAGCCGCGGGAAGATGGCGCGGGGGAGCTGCTCCGCTCTGGCAGAGGCCAAGCGCTCCTGGATGTGATGGCATTCACAGAAAGCTGATACTGTCAGGCACTTATGAAACTAACTTAAAAGCAGCTTATGTTGCTTCTCTTTTGGAAACTATGCCACTTTCCCAACGGATGTGCTTCTCAGACACGTTTTTAGGGAGGGAAAGGTAACTAGGCAAGGAAGTCGTTGGTCCCCGCGCGAAGCCACACACAGGTAAATGGACTCACCTGGGGAGCGGGAAACACACTTTGTACAGAAGCACAGATGCAACGTCACTGAAGAAGGCCCAACGGTCAACCTGTAATTTATCTACTAAAGAAAGAAACACCCGTTCAGAGGAAGCAAGGACCACCCTGGGACTCACAGGCACTCGGAAAAGGTGGGGGCAGGGGCCAGAGCCAGTAGGATGCTGCCCCAAATCCCGGCAGTCACTGTCACTCAGCAACCAGAGGACAGCAGCCACACAGAGCACAAATGGCTCCAGGGGGAGCACCCCCAGATGAGTGAAGGCAGCACCCAATTCTACTAAACCAGGAAGCTTCACAGAAGACTTCTGACACCAGACCCAGATGGCGTCCAAGGTGCATTCATCTCACAATCTGGGGATAAAGTAGTATCAATCCAACCCTTACTCTTTCAGAAAATAGAACAGGGAATGCTTCCAAACTGATTTGTCAGCAGAATGAGCCTAATTCCAAAACAAGACAAAGATATTACCAAAAAAAAGAGAAAAGTATACACCTGGTTTAAAATTCTAAAAATTTATTCTACCAAATTTAAAGAAGAAAGGAGAAAGATTGCATGACTATGTCAACGCATACATGAAAATCATTTGACAAAACTCCACCCAGTGAGGGAGACGCCTCTGAAACCCAAAATGGGGAGTAAGCCGTCACTGGGGAAATCCTGCAAGCTCCCCAAACCGGGAACCAGGGAAGGATGTCCGTTGTCGCCACCCTCACTGAAGTCATCCTGGAGGGCTCTGGACAGCTCAGTAGAAGAAATTAAAAGCATAAAGATCAGAAGGGAAGATGCATATTGTCTTTATTCATAGACATCATGAATTTTTATACAGAATCCTCAGCAATCTCAAAACCCTGGAACAAATACATGAATGAGTCAAGATTCCAGAATATAAGATCAACATACAAGCCAGTTGTTAAATACAAGCAGCAATAAATTAAAAGGTTAAAAAGTTTCAGCCTAATTTAGAATACCATCAAGAACAAAGTATTTAGAAATGGAGTTTGCCAGATGAGCAAAGCCTCCAGGCAGAAAAACCATCCAATGCTGCCGAGGACAATGAAAGAACGTAAACAAATGCAGATGCCAGTCGAAGCCGGGAACTGACCCCTTCAATACCAAGACGTCAACCTTCCAAAATTGACACCCAGGTTCAATGAACTCCCAATCGAAATCCCAAAAAGAATCACTGCAGAAATTTACACCTGAATTCTAAAAGTAATATGCAAACTTAAGAGACGCAGAAGCCAAATGATTTAAAAATAAATAAATTTAGAGGACTCATGGACTCACATTACCTGGCATCAACACGTATCACAAAGCTACCTAACCAGGCCAGCGTGGAACGGGCATAGAACAGGCAAAGGTAGGCTGAACCAAACAGAGCAAAACTAGAAACAGGCTCACACACCCATGGTCAAATGATGGTAATTCAATGAAGAAGAGAGACAATTTTTATTTTCCAACAAATGATACTAAAACAATTAAATAGCTACAGGGAAAAAATAAACTCTATACCTCACAAAAAGGTAATTCAAAATGGATCACATATCTAAACATTAAAAAAAAACTACAAAGCTTTTAAAAGAAATTACAGGAGAATGAATTTCAGAAATTACAGTAGGCAAATATTTCTTACAGAGAACACAAAAAGTCTTAAACAAAAGGGGAAAAAAAGACATATGGACTTGTTCAAAATTTAAAACCTCTTCTCATCAAAAGACACTATTAGAAAAACAAAAAAGCAGACATCCAGCTTGTCAGAAAATCATCACAATACGTGCATGTGAAAAAGTCTCCTACCCAGAACCACAAATCAGTAACAACAACAAACACACAAACAAGAAAGCTCTAATTTTAAAATAGGCAAAAGGTGGCCAGGCACAGGGGCTCACGCCTGTAATCCCAGCACTTTGGGAGGCCAAGACAGGCAGATCACAAGATCAGGAGTTAGAGACCAGCCTGACCAACATGGTGAAATCCCATCTCTACTAAAAATACAAAAATTAGCCGGGCAAGGTGGTGGGCGCCTGTAATCCCAGCTACTCGGGAGGCTGAGGCAGGAGAACTGTTTGAACTCAGGAGGCGGAGGTTGCAGTGAGCTGAGATTGCACCACTGCACTACAGCCTAGGTGACAGAGCAAGCCTCCATCTTAAAACAATAAAAAATAAAAAATAGGCAAAGGACTTGAGTAGATATTTCACAAAGAAAACACAGGAATGGCCAAGACTTCATCAGGATAAGTCATCGGCAAAGTGCAAATTAGAACCACAATGAGATAATACTTTATACCAGCCAAAATGGCTAAAATCTGAAAAACTGACACCACCAAGTACTGCCAAGAACATGGAGTGACTGAAACGCACACTGCTGGTGGAAATTTAAGATGATACTGCTCTGAAGAAAGTTTTGGCAATTTCTTGTCAAGTTAAACATGCATTTGCCATCCAGCCCAGCAATTCCACACTCAGGAATTTACTCAGGAGAAATGGAAACAAAAATTCGCAAAGACTGATTTAAGGGGGCACAAGGGAACTTTCTGGAATGTTCTGTATCTTGAATGTTCTATGTCTTCGGTGGTGGTTATATGGTTGTACGCTTTTGCCAAAAACCATTGAATTGTACACTTGAAATCTTAAGTCTTCTATGTAATTTTTATCTAAATTTTAAAAATGATACAATGTTAAACTTAATTGAATATTCATATAGTTTTATATACTATTCTCAAACTTTTAAATGCTCCCCCCACCAAAATTAACTGTGCACACTAACACTGCTGGCTGCCCCCCAAATCCCACTCCTTCCTTACTCACAGTACACCTAATTTTAGCCCATATATGACACGTCCTCCTTTCTTTCTCCCCTACCTGTGGCTTGGGCCCAGCGCCGTCTTGAAGCACCAGGGAAGGGACCACCATCTGGAGACCCCGAGAGGAAAGCTCAGAGGAGCCCAAGTTCCCAGAAGCCATGAAGGCAACAGCCCCAGCTACCACGGTTTGTCTACAGGTGTGTCTTCAAGTGAGCAATCAGCCAGATCGTATTCAGAAGTCAGCATTATTTCAGGGCTGTTGTTACACCTGAACCTGATCCTAACTTGATTCAGAAAGTTCATAAAGTAGAAATTCAAAATTAAGTCTCTTCATCCTATTTGCATAATCCACAACGGGCATTTAACTAAACATATCTTACAATGTTTGCTGTTTTTGTTTTGTTTTCCTTTTTCTTCCCCAAATTCACTTTGTACCTTTACTTTTTCCCAAAAGAAAAAAAACACATAATTTCTATGATTTATTGTGCAACTGAACATGCTAAAAGACAAAATGACATTTTCCCCTACAAATTATTTGGTGCCTGTGATTTTCTGAACACTACAGCCAGATGGTTCTCATAGAAATTGAAAAGAGTATATTCACATAGTTCAAAGGTTTGCTTATTTTTTGGTCTTAAAAAGACTATATTGATTGTAACGTGCAGCTCTACAGGAAAAATCTCGACAGCGGAGGCGAGTGCTGATATTTATGACTGCACTTGTGCTCATTACGGCTGTCTCTGACAGGGGTCCATTAAAATCAATTTTTATGTTTCTTATGTATTTTCTTTATCTAATGTTCTTGGCATTGTGTTTATTAGCCAGTTAAGAGAAACACCAAGCATAGGAGTGGGTGTTTTTTTTCTTCTTGTCAGAAATAACAAGACCTACAATTTTAATAGAATGAACGGAGGAAATTAAATGTTACATTTCAAAGCAAAACATTAAGGAGTGCTTTACATTTTTTGTTTTTGCAGTTAGAGAAATACAGTGGGAGCTGTTCACAAAAACAGAGACACGTACGCTTTTAGAAATGACAAGACCCTAAAGCCATGCTGAAAAGGGGCTTTCGGGCCCTTCCCCAGGCAGGGCTGTCCTCAGCCACACCCGCGCCAAGGGTCTGACCACGGCTTTCAGAGGGCAAGTGGGCCTCCTGGTTAAGGAATTCCAGAACATCAAGCAGTCCCTAGTATGAAAGTCACCTGGCAGACTCTGGCGGAACAGGGAACCCTGGTCTGAATTTTTCTTTTTTTTCAATCAAGATTAATCCTGTATCTCCCTGTCTCTAAATTTCTAGAGACATATGCTGAAGGACCAAAATGTTCAATGCTCATCACCAACCAACTCCTCTGTAAACGTACACATTAATCAAACATCTTGGAGCTACTAATGAAAGGGTATGAAGGCCATGGCCCTGGGTTCATCGGAGGCGGAGGGCTTCTGGACAAGACACAGGGAAGCTGCAAACGCAGGAGCCATCGCAGCACGCTGTTTTGAGCGACAGGCTCGTGGCTGTGGTTGCGGGGGTAAGGCTATGTGTTACCCTGTGATCGATGGAAAACAAGCAGTTGTCACATATACTCCTCAGCCGCTTCAGCATGTGCAGTATACGGGATCATGCAGGTTCATACTTACTCAGCTTTAGGCGTCCCCTTGCCCAGGAGCTTTATTTCGTGCAGACCCTGCTCACAACCAGACAGCTCCAGCTTCCCCAGAGGGCTGTCCAGCACGGTGCGTTTCATTTCACAGGCCTTGTCCATTTTTCCAAGTACCTAAACAGAAACAATTTTTAAGACAAAGTGTATATGGAAGAGGCTGGTCTTATATATAACATAACAGAAGTACTAGTTATTTAAGACACAAAATATATTCCAAAGCTTTTTCCTCATTTTTGGAATTATATGATGCGTCATTTTTACAATATGGTTACTGGGAAGACAGAAAATTACCACAATTACCTAGAGCAGCCAACCAATACTACAATCTCCTGTTATTTCCTAAAATTACTGTATCCCGATTCTTCTTCTTTATCTTAAACCAATGCGTCATTGAAGGAAGCTGACCTGGTAAGAGCTCCTTTTAAATAATACCCACAACAAAGCTCACTTTGTTTTACTAAAACAATTAATAAAACAACTACCATAAACAATAAATCCCAAAGACAAACTGTTCAATATTTGGAATAAAGTACATTTTAGAATGAAGTTTGTATGCAATGACTTACAGAAAGATTCAACTCAGCACCTACGCCACGACACCTGTGTTAGGAGCCAGCCCGAGAGGATGAGCAATGCGGGGGTAAATTAAATGTGCTGTGGAGAGCACATTTAATTTACATTTAAAGAGATGTACAAGGCTGGGCGCAGTGGCTCATGCCTGTAATCCCAGCACTTTAGAAGGCCGAGAGGCTGGGCGCAGTGGCTCATGCCTGTAATCCCAGCACTTTGGAAGGCCGAGACAGGAGGATCACTTGAACTCAGGAGTTGAAACCAGCCTGGGCAACGTAGCAAGACCCTGTCCGAAAAGAATTAAAATTAGCGGGGTGTGATAGCACACACCTGTAGTTCCAGCTGCTCAGGAGGCTGAAGAGCAGAGCCTGAGGAATACGGGGGAACACATCCATAGGCTACCTTTACACTTGTACATTTCTTTCTCTATTTTTTAGAGACGGGGTCTTGCTCTGCTGCTCAGGCTGGAGAGCAGTGGTGTAATTCTAGCTCACTGCAGTCTTGAACCATGGGCTTTAGCGATCCTCCCTCTTCAGCCTCCTCAGGCACTGGCTCTTGCTATTTTAGCTCTGTCCTCTCACTGCCACAGCTTCCCAGGAAGACCCACAGCAGCTCGTGGCTACTTAAGGAAGGCCGTCCTCATGGCTCCCATCACACCTGGGTTCTTCCCACTCCAACCCAATCACCAGCAATCAAAGCTCACTGAAAACAACAAAGCAAGGGCTCCCTACATTAAGGGGCTGGAGCAGGGGCAACAAACTAGAGCCCGTGGGGCAAATCTGACTCACTGCACCTGTCTTTGTAAATAAAGTTTTATTGAGACACAATTGTGTTCATTTATTTACACAGTCTCCTGCTGCTTCTGTGCTGCAGCGGCAGAGGTGAGCAGTTGTGACAGAGGCAATGTGGCCCTGCAAGCCCAGAACACTGACTCTCCAGCCCTCTACAGAAAAGGCCTGATGACCCCTGGAAGGGCCGCTCACTGGCACCTTCCCACTCTGTTCCCACACTGAAGTGGTTGTGAATCACGCATGCATCTCAAATCTCTGCGCCTTCACTAAAGACCCCCTCCCTGCCTGTCTGCTGGGCACCTTGCTGCCTGGTCTCCTCTCCTGTGAAAGCCTCCACCAGCCCTCCAGCTGATCTTCCCTTTCTGTGTCTTCCACATGCTTCTAAGGCCACACTTTGGTTCTCTCATCTGTCTTTCCAAGAACGAGAGAGAGGTGCATTTACGTCCCTTAAAGGGAGCAAGGTCGGGCAGCAGACCCCAAACTACACAAGCGTTTTCTAGAAGCATTACTCTCAAGATTCAATCCTAAACCGTCACACTCCAGAGCTGCCTCTACAACCTCCCCTTTTCTGTGCAGATTGACAGGGATTTGAACCGGATCCCAATCAATCGCCCCAGGATATGGATGCAGGATGTGCCGGAAACCATGCCCCATCGGAGAGGCTCTGCCCACATCACACTCCTTCAACATCTCACCCTGCAGCCTCCCTGCTGTCTCCAGGGTAAAAACCAGGCTTCCCGGGAGGGCAAAGAGCCCTGTGGAAGGAGCCACCTGCCTTCCACTTACCACGTGGCAGAGGCCAGATAAAGGCAGGGGGTGCAAATCACGGCTTCCCGCCCACTGTCCCATTGCTGTGAGAAGATCACTCTCGGTGCTTCAACTGTTTTTGTCTGTAGGGTAAATCACACCAAATCACAATGTCGGCACGAGTTTAGAGGGAACACATGCAAAGACCAGGCCTCCCAAAGGCTCTGTAGGATTTGGGGATCACTGTTGTTCCCACCACAATCAACATTTTAACCCAACCCCCTCTGCTCCGACCTCATCCCCTGGAGCACACTGCCCCTCTCCCCCGAGTCTCACTGAAAGCACCGCCATCCCGCCCTTGCTTCCAAGGTGACTGCCTCCCCTTCTCCCATCTCCATCATTTCTCAGAGCCACAATCTCGGTCCCCAGCCTCAGCCCTGCCCCTGCAGACATCTCCCACCACCCAGGGCCACTGCTTCTCAGGCAGGGTGCCGGCGGCTCTGCTCGGGACCGCCTGAAGAACAGCACGCATCACATACACAAGGGGCTCATAAAATAGTTGTGGAACTGAATTACCAGTGTGACCACCATCCAGGCCAAGCATCCATGACAGCACTTCCCAAAGTGTGTTCACAGAAGATACTGCTCAGACAACAGGGCTCTGGAGGCAGCGTGAGAAATTGGGATGTTCTCTCGCCACTTCTTGGAAACTTGCCCTGCACGGCGGTGGGTTAAAGCTTCCAGCAGACTGGCTGTAAAGAGGCCAGCTTAGGTTTTGCTCTCTCAAATGTGGTTCTCCACGGAGCCACGTTTGCTGCTCTATCATCCCAGTTCGGGCAAGGCTGCAGGCTGTCAGAGTCAGGAGGCCTGGGCTGGGCTCTGGACTCAGGTGGGGAGCATGGCCAGCCCCGAGCACCTGCATCAGGCAGCACTCTCAACAGCAGGTGTCAGAAACGGACACGGGCTAATTTAAGCACAAATGCCGTTTACTGAAAGGCTACTCCACAACTCAAAGAACTTCTGGGAAGGCTGGAGGAGCAGGCTCAGAAAATAGTAGGAACCAGAACTGGCCACGCTCCAATCACAGCCAAAATCAAGCTTCAGGAAACATCTGTGGGGCAACCAGGCATAGCAGGCATGGCAGCTGGCACTGTTGCCACCGTTGCCCCTGGAAACAGGATGTGGTGGCTATGGCCACCGTTGATTCTCGGCTGCTCTGCCTCCGTGGGACTTGCTCCTGATTTGAGTCCCAGGCAGGAGCCCAGCCCTGGTGCTGACGCCCACCAACATGTGCCAGTGTCCGAGCAGCTGCAGGAAGGGACGGCCTGGGAGAGGAAGGGTTTGCCCATGTCAGTGCCTGAAGCTGCACTGCAAACATTCTGACTGGGGAGTGCCCCATGTGGGGACTGGTCAGACACTAGCTGCCCACTCCTCTCCCAAGCCTCTATTTTCTCATCAATAAGACCCCTGACTCCTCTACCTGACAGTGCCACTCTGAGGATCTAACCTGAGACGGCCACGGCCCGGGCTTCAGGTACTACACACCGTGAAGGGCTGGAAGGGCTGTCATGCCATTCTGCACAGACCACACCTCGAGTTCACCCCCAATCCAAGCATCAGCCAAAGGGGAAGACATTGGAGCGTGCAGAGACAGGGCCAGGGAGAAGGGCAGGAGCCTGGGAAGGTCACTGGGGGTGAATCCCAGCGAGCTGAAGGAGGGGCATGCGGGATGGGGTGTCCTCCACCCGGAGGAAGGAGCAGGGCGGTGGAGGGCCACAGGCAGCTCAGCCCCAACAGCCTCCCAGAGAGAAGAGTCCTCGAGGTTATCAGGGTCTGGGTCCTGACCACAAGAAGCTAAACGCGGGAGGCCAGTGGCTGGGAATGCGGTGGAGAAGCCTTCCAGCCAAACCTGGTGTGGCCAAGTGAACTGCCCGCCCTGGAATGACCAGCTCTGCACCCCAGAGAGCACCTCCACCCAGGAAATGCCCAAGGACCCCGGCTGCTGGTCCAAGGGACCCTAAAGCTCTGGCACATTCCCGATTGTGCCCTGCGGTGCTATCGCCATGACCAGCATCACGGCATGGGCCTCTCAGCCAAAGGGCAGGCTGGCCTCAAGCCCTAGGAACCAGCTCCCCTGGCCAGCAAGGGTTGCCTGAAGCCACAGGAACACACTGAATCAATTACAAAGCAGGGAGTTGTGGGGACCAGGTCAGCTCCATCCAAATCATTCCAAGAACCAAAAAAAAGGCCACCAGTTTATAACTGCAATAATGAATGAGTTCAGAATCTGACTTCCAAATGAGCAACAGATTCCAGCTCCTGTCCATATCCAATCGGCTGATTATTGAGGCACGTGAAGCCTGCCTCATTTCACCTGAACATGACAATGAGCTGGAACATGCCCCCCCCCCCAACCAAGAGCAAACCTCCCACAGAGGCCTGCAGAAATGGAATTGGATACGCTGCTGAAACCTGCATACTACCTTTTTTTCCTGTAGACAACCAGAGCATTTGGCACAGTTCTTCTGTGGGCAACAGTAGACGTTAGTTTAGTGCCGATTCCTAAAATGCAATGGCTGAGGCCTCTACAGGACAGAAGTCCCAGGCCACCGAGCATGGCAGCATCTCTGATGCGATGCCCAGATGCCCAGGGCTGACCTAGCAGGTGTGCACACCGGGCCACCAGAGAGGTGGGGGGATGCCTGCAGACTAAATGGGGGCATCACAGACACCAGGAGGGACCCACAAAAGCCAGAAATCAGGCAGTGAGAAAAGTGAGTTTCAATAGCATGAAAACGTGATGGGAGTGAAACCATCGCAACCCAGCCAGGCGGGCGGCTCAACTTAGAAGCCAAGATACCAGACACACAAAGGCTG
Source organism: Papio anubis (assembly GCF_008728515.1). Taxonomy (NCBI): domain Eukaryota; kingdom Metazoa; phylum Chordata; class Mammalia; order Primates; family Cercopithecidae; genus Papio; species Papio anubis. Next base: position 3,806,582 of record NC_044986.1, read on the forward strand.
GCACAGTAGTGCCCTGGACAGGTCACAAGCAGCCATAAAGGCAATGGTCCCTCTACCAACACACCGCGCAGCAATTCCGCCATGCCCAGACCCGGGAAGAAAGACGTCCGGCTCCAGTGATGAGATCCCATCAGGATCTTCACCAATGCCCAACAACCTCAAGAGAGGGCCATTCAACGGCGGAGGCCAGATCCACAGCCCCAGGAGGGACGCTGGGAAGGGGACTGGCCCACTGAAGACAAAGATTCACTGTCACCCCTGCAACCCTCGCAGCACCCCAGCCTGAGCCCAGAGCCAGCAGGCAACCACACACCCAGGCTAGCACGCGGTGGGCAGAGTGGCAGTTAGGAACCACCCTGCAGGGCTGGGGCCACACTTTGGGGGAGAGTGTGGGCAGCTGAGAGCTTATGGAGAAACTGACATCTATACAGAGAACTGAATTATAGGGAGCGGCCGCCAGGCGAGGAGCCACACAGGCCGGGGCAAAGGCACCCGCCACGACAGCTGGGGGATGAGGCCTGGTGTGCATGGAGAGGCGTGGGGGAAACAGCCATGCTCGGGCCCTGAGGCCACTGTGGCCTCAGGGGACACAGCCACGCTCGGGCCCTGAGGCCACCGTGGCCAGGCCGGTCCTGCTGGCTGCCTTTTCCCTGAAAAGCCACAGAGTTTTCAACAAGGGGAGATGCAGCTGGTTTGCATTTCGAGACTCCCTCTGGCAGCTCTGTCAAGACTGGACCAGAACCGAGGTCGACTGTGGAAATAACCCACTGAGAAGTGACGAGAAACCCAACCAGGAGAGAAGCCGAAGGGAGACCAAATAATGGGAAACAAACCACTAACGACCAAGAGTCGTCTGACCGATGCCTCAGCACCCTCTACGCAGGAGCCGCTGGACGAAGGTGCCGGAAACTGGAAGGAGACAAATGTGATCTCCCGGAGGGGGAGAAAAATTACCCACAAAAAGTAAACCACACCGAACGGTGCTTGCAACTTTTCCATAAATCTAAGATTATTCTAAAATCAGTTTATTTTTAAAAAATCAAATAAGGTAGGATGATTTAAACTACTCCTTTTATATCTGCATTTGCTGTTTTCTATAGTTGGTACGAGTTGACTTTTCAAGGAGAAAAAAACCGTATTAATATCCAATCTGGGCCAGTCATGGTGGCTCACACCTGTAATCCCAGAATTTTGGCAGGCCGAGGCAGGAGGATCACTTCAGTCCAGGAGTTCAAGACCAGTCTGGGAAATGTGGCGAAACCCCAGCTCTACTAAAAAATACAAAAAAATTAGCCAGGCTGGTGGCATGCGCCTGTAGTTCCAGCCACTTGGGAAGCTGAGGCAGGAGGATTGCTTGAGCCCAGGAGGTCAAGGCTGCAGTAAGTCACAATAGTATCACTGCACTCCAGCCTGGGTAACAGAGCAAGACCCTGTCCCCACTGGAAAAAAAAGAAAGTAAAAAAGGAAAAAGAAAAATAAGAGCTATACAAAGAAATAAAGGGTACTCAAAACTATGAATACATGGGTCAATATAATATACAAAAAAGCTAATGTGCTGCATTGCTGATGTCAAGTAGAAAAACCATGGCAAACGTTCTCCACTTACTGTGATCTCACCGTGTCTTATATAAAACAAACGATGGTTAATGCTTTTCTGAATAAAAACTGAGGTGTGAAAAAATTCCGTGAGTTAAAAAAAATAAAGATTAGCATAAAATGAAAACACACATAAGTAAATCAGATCACATCTCCCCTTCATTTCCATCTTGATGAGAAACCACTCCCACTGGATCTGGCTTGAACCAGGGGGTCCAGTCTGTGGCCTGTTAGGAAACGGGCCACACAGCAGGAGGTGAGCAGCGGGTGAGCGAGCATCACTGCCAGGTCAGCGGCAGCATTAAATTCTCATAGGCGTGTGATGCCTGCTGTGAACTGTGCATGGAGGGGATCTGGGTGAGACGCTCCTCGGGAGAACCTAGTGTCTGACGATCTGAGGTGGAACAGTTTCATCCCAAACCATCCCCCCGATTCCATCTGTGGAAAAATTCATCTTCCATGAAACTGGTCCCCGGTGCCAACAAAACTGGGGACCCCTAGCCCAAGTGGTCCCAAATTTGGTGGGCCACATCTCCTCCTTCTGCGGCTTCAGTCCCCCATGACCCCATCGCACCCACCCACCCGCCTCGCTCCGGCTGCTGTCCCTCACACTCCAGCCTCGCTCTGGTTTCAGGGCCTCCGCACTACCGCTCTGTCTCTGTCCCAGCCTGCACAGGGGCCACTGTCACCTCACTCACAACCACGCTCAGACGTCACCTTCTCAGAGAAGCTGCCGAAAACAGTCACCACCTCCACCTCTTCTTTCTCTGCCTTATTTTCCTTACATGACCTGGAATCACGGTGGCATGATTTGCTTACTTGATGTGTCGCCTTCCCTAGAATGTAAGCTCCAATACAGGCAGCCAATGTGTCACAACTGTAGCCAATGAGTGAGGAGAAGCCTGCGGAGAGTTCTTGTTTTCATATGCTTTTTCTAAAGTCAGATGGCACCCCCCTACCCTTCCTTCCTTGACATGGCAGATGTGATGGCTGAGGAGCTGTGGCTGACCACCCTGGTGGATCGTGAGATGGGCCAGCCGGGGATGAGGCCCCAACCTGTTGGTGGGCTCACGCCAGGCTCCCATTTTACGCCAATCCGCGTTGCCGGCGTCTCCGACCCCACCGTGATCTCCGCATTTACGGCGATATCCATTTACCTGTGATATCACATTTTACCACGTGATCTCCACATTTGTGACCACGACCCACGGTTATCGGCCCCGCGTGACTCATCCGCCCCGATATCACATTTCCCCTGCGATGATCTCCGCGCCCGGGCGACCAGAACATAAGAGTGTTCTTCCGTGCGTTATAAGACTTTAAGAAGGCTGGGCGCTCACGCAGCTTCCTCCGGCTCTGGCTCTCCCGCGGCCCCCACGCCAGCTCTCCACGGCCCCCCCACACCGCAGCTCTCCACAGCCACACATCACAGCTCTCCGTGGCTGGCTAGGCTTCTCCTTGTGAGAGAACAGGAAAGCTGGGCTTGTTTCAAGTCTATGTTCTGAGGAATTCCTGTTTTTCTTCAACCCGGAGTAGTCTTAGCTGATCTACTGCTGTATCCCCAGCATCTAGAATAACAGGGCCTAGCACCCGCAAGTTCTCAGCAAGTATGTGTTGAACAAAAGATCTAATTATATGAATCATGCAATGATAATGAGATAGAAATTCAGAAAGAGAACTCTAGGATTGAGAGCCTGTATCAAGGGGTTTGATGTCCTGGGGCGTCCAGGAAGGCTTCCTGGAGGAGGTGCTGAGAGAGGAGGGACAGTGTTGTAGTTTCTGGGTGGAGAAGAGGAGGACAGACTAAGGCAGGCAGGCGCGCATAGGCAAAGGCACTGGCGCTAGAAGCAGCACAGAGCGTTAAGGAGCAGAAGGTGGCAGCCAGGTCACCGGGAGGGAGAGGACTTGGTTTTGAGATGAGGCTGCCTCAGCAGCTCCTGGAGCAGTGAGGGCCAAGTCCTGGGACGCAAGTCAGACAAACAAGGGAGAACACGGATTCCAGGCATGTCAAGGGCAGGGACAGGGAGAGGTGTCTGGGAGGCTGCAGCCACAACCACCAGAGACAGGGAGACAATGTGTGGGCAAGCTCTCTCCGGGCAAATCACAGAATCTGCTCTGGCTACAAGTGTGCTGTGAAAACAAGAAAAGAAAAAAAGCCAACCACCTACTACACCCAAGCACAAGGTTCGCAGCTGCATAAAACAGGGCCTGTCCTAGAAACAGGAATTCCCGGCCCTTCCTCCCTGAAGTCGCCCACTGGAACCTCAGGGAACACACCGGGGCAGAGAGGCCCTCGGCGTCCCATTGAAGGAAAGCAGGCAGCCCCAGCGTCCCGTCTAACTCAAACACGCCAGCTTCGATTCTGCAAAACGGAACAATGATGTGGAAGACCCAAATGCTCAGGACTTCCAGAATTTGAACTGTCGGTCCCAAGGGGGCTCCAAAACCCGTAACACGGCCTGTGTACATAACAGGACAGCCATGTTGCTGAGAGGACCACAATCTAAGGGGCGACCAGACAGGCAGGTGTCCAGTGGACTCAGTGGTGTCTGCCTCTCAGGCTTGCACAGGGACAACAACACAGCCCACATTTAGGACACCCAAGCAATTCAACAGTCGAGTTTCCTAATGTCCCCCCTTCCCACTCCCGTGAAGCACAAGCCCATGGCCCCACAGCCTGGCAGTGCTCCCGGCACCACCACGGCATCCACCTAAACCACATGAGTGGCTGACGGTAATTGGTGGCAAAAAAAAATTGATTTTTCATGGCTATTTGGAGACCTCTGGAAAAATGAAATGAATTTCATTTCATCTCCCTTTTAACATGAATGGCGTTTAAATAACAATGTTCTGAATTAAGCAGTTGGCGCCAGAGGCCAGTTCCTGCCATATTAAAAGGAAGAGACCCAGAGACAGAAACTGTCTTCTTTCACCCCTACTGGTAGTTGTTTTCCAGGCCTGCTGCACATGTCTAAAAACTGTCCTTCCAGGATCATCTTTGCAGCTCTGTGTCTTTCCCTCTTAACCATCTCCACTGCACAGAAACAGACTAGCCGGGCGTAGTGACGTGCACCTGCAGTCCCACCTATCCAGAGGCGGAGGTGGAAGAACTGCCTGAGTCCTGGAGTTCCAGACCAGCCTGGGCAACACAGTGAGACCACACCTCAAAAACATAAAAACAAAGAGGCTAACAGGGAGAAATCACCTGCCTCCTTGTAAGCAGTTTACAAACAAGGTAGCCCAGGTCCCCTGTGGCCTGGGCTTTGGGTCTGTGTGAAGCGGGAGATTGGCTGGCCCGAGGGAGGAACAGGACCGTGCCTGACTGCCTCACAACCTCCCACAAAGACATCACAAGATGAAAACTAGCTTTGCAATCTCCCTTCTGAACAGGGAATAAGGGGCATTGGGGAAGCCCCTCTCATCCTCAGGACTCGTGCTCAGCCCACCTCCAAATCAGGCGTGAGATAGTATTTTAATTAGGAAAAAAAAAAAAGCATGTGTCAAAACCCTAGAAGAGAGAAAATACTTCATCCCTATCACCTAATCATAAACCTGGCCACGGGAGGGTGGGAGAAGGAGGTGGTATGGCTGACGCTCACCCCGTACAAAGGGCTCAAGGCTCAGAGACCCCACCCGTGGTCCCTGCTGTAACCAGGGGTCTCCCCGCGGATTCAGCTGGGTCATATCCAACACGAGACAGTCAAGTGTGGCTCAGTCCATTCTGCTCTCACAACCAAAAGGGGTTCTGTTACATTGAAATGGTTTCATCAAACAAAACTGGAGCTGCCACCTGGGATGTCCAACTGAGAAGGGATCCAAACGGCGTTCCCAAATGCCACCCCAAAGCCTCCTGGTGGGGTCCTAACGGGAGCCCTGGAAAAAGGGAAACACTCTTGTGTGTGGCTGAACTTCTGTGAACCTGGCTACACACACGCAGAAACCGAGGGGGAGATTCTGCATTAGAATCACATAACTGGGCCTGCAAATTAAAAGAAAGTTTCTATTTGAAGCCACATTCCACAAATACTGCTCATGTCTTGGCTTACACACAGACTTCCAGGGTCTGGGTCCTGGAACAGGAGGTGGGCCGGTTTTTATTACTGTCATCGGAGGCGGCCCCGCATGGCAGAGCACCTTTTTGATTAATGATGCTTTGGTTGTAAAGAACACTCGAACAACGAGAGCCCTGGGGAATTAGGGATGGTCGAAGAAGGAGCCCTGGCAGCAAGGTTCCAGAAGCACCCCAGGCACGCGCGTCTTATTAAAGGGTTCGGCATAGTCATCTACATAACACACGACGTGTGGCACATTATCAAACCAACGTGAAGATGCCTACACATCAGATCCCAGAAGCAGACGGACATCTAAGGAAATCTGTTCACTGGTCTTTAAATCACCCATTTCGAGATATAAACTGGCACTTGTCTACATTTAAAAATCATACTTAACATAAAATCTGGTTTTCTTTTCCGAACTCTTCCTTTTGGTACATATATGGAACTAAATATGAGTAACGCAGGAAGATAAACGCTATTCTGAAGCTCATGCACTGCTTTGAATCTGTGCAATCAGGCAGGAAATCAGTCAGCAAGCAGTTAACAAAACTGCTGTGTGTGTGTGAAAGAAACAGATCACACCTAGAGAAAAGGGCAGAAAACATAAATGTGTACGGTTTTAACAAATTGCTCCAAAAACTCCCTGGAACTTCAAGCACTTTGGAATAATGTTTCCAGATGGTAACTGCCACTCGCATATCCATTCCCACAGTTTAGCTAACCCAACTCTAGCTCTAACTGACAACTGGTTTGTGATACTGGAACACTGTCAAGATGAGCCTATAAAAGTCTTTTTGGAAGCTTCTTAGTAACTATTATCTGTTTCTTTAAGAGGTTTCATAAAAGGCTTTCCTACTTGCCATGTCACTGCAGACCAAACAAAAATCTATATGAAGAGCTTCCATGACATGAATGTCCCAGTGTCAGGGGGTGTGCAAACCTGAGTACACTCAGGTGTATGTGCACGGTGCACAGCAGAGCTGGGAGACGTGGCCACAGGCTAACCACTATGCGTCCTCTAGCTAACTGTGTAGAGGAAAACATTTTAATGCTAAAATACAGATAAAATGAAAAATTACAAGTGTTTTTCTGTTTTGTTTTTTTTTTTTTTTTTTTTTGGCAAGGCTGCAGGGGCCTGAGCATGCCGGAGATGCCAATCGTCCTTGAGGGCAGGAGGTAGTGCAGCCAGCTCAGGCCTTAGAACCCTGGAACTTCCCTGCGCCAGAGCCAAGAGGCGGAGTGGGCAGCCACTCTTTTGGTTTCACAAGGTCACTGGCTGCTCTGCCTTCACGACACTCCCAGGTCATTAAGACACAGTAGGTACCAGTGCACCTTCTCACACAGACCTTGTCTTCAACACAGGTCACAATGGACACTTGGACATCAAGAGATGCTTCCGTTACCTCCAAAGCACCTGGCAGTGTCTGAGTGGGCACTTCCAAGAGGCTGGGACCCCGCCAGTCTCTAGGAGGGTAATGAAACCCACCATGGGAACCTGACCCTAACTCCAGGACGCCTGGCTTCTGACAAGCGCGTTTTGGACTCACACAATCTCGTGAATCCAGCCAGGGTCCTCCCTGGTCAGAAATACCACGGCACCCTCTACTCAGAACACGAGGCCACCTCCGCTCTCTCTATGGAGCTGGCAGGACTGTGGCTGTTCCTTTAAAATCAAATGGTGCTCCCCAGCCTCTAGACAACGGGAACGCATTAGAAGAGAAGAGCTTTCACAGTCCCCAAATCCTGTGAAAGCAAGACAGATTCCACGGTGGAGGGAACCCCAAGCCTTGTGTGAACCGGGGAGCTGTGCCCGTCCACAACAGCAGCCTGGCCCTCCCGGCAACATGGGCTTCGAGACCCGCCTATGAATCTCTTCAAGCTGACCCCAGGCCCAAGACATCCAAGACCTCAGCACAGTCTCATACCCGATTGAATCACATCCCACTTCAGCCTTCGTCAAGCATGATTCCTTTAGTTTACTATGAAAAAGATAATGAGAAAACACCATGTTTTCCCTCATTGTTAACTAGCCGTGCTAGAACTTCCTACGCTAACATCCGTGCTAATGCCAACTGCCTTGCAGAAGGGACAGAAGCTGCCCCAGCCATGTGGTCTGGCCAGGATGGCGCTCACCCCACAGGGCTCTGGCCCGGGTCTCCCACCTGTGCCCGCCGAGGCCCCCACTGGGTCGCACGTCTCACCCCGCCAGCAGCACACTCCTTACAACCTGAGAATTTTCTGGCACTTCAGGAAGCAACTAACTGCTGTGCTGCACAGTGACAGTCTGTCATGAGGAGTAAAGAGGTGGCAGGCTGGTGTTCAAAATGAAATGTCACTTCTTAAAACCGTTACGGCTTGGGAAGCTTCAGCTTAAATATGTCATGGCAGAAAATAACCTCATTCTTTATAGCCTCTAAAGTTGGGTGAAGTTTCACTGACTTCTTAGAGAATAAGTAACATGTGCAAACACAAGAAGATCTGACGGAAACATCAACTTTCTCAATTAAGCAAGGTGGCCAAAGCCACTGATTCCTGCCCTGAGCAGGTGCCAGGGCACTCTCTGTGGCCACTGAGGAGCAGCCTGGACAGTCCCATCCAGGGGCTGAGGGGAAGCTCCTCTTTCTCCTTGTCCATACATCGACATGGGATTATACCCCTCCTCGCCAAGGAAGGACCTTGTACTAGCAAAGTACCAAGTGCTTGTTTGCAATGAAGCCATGGGAAGAAAGTCACGGTTAATAAAATTTTCCGCCTGTGTTGGGATGGAATTTGTACATTCAGAACGTGTGGTTTTTGTGTCATGTTACCCACTTAATGATACAATCAGTCAACACCGGGATTCACCATAACACGTGTCTCCAGGTTCAACAACCAAATCCTTGTGCACACAGATCTACGGACAGAGAGCACTGTGGGATGGGGGCTCCAGGACAGGTACCCACCCCAGCCTCAGGGCAATCTCTGGGAACCATCCAGGAGTCACACACCCACGCAGGAAGGGAACAGCAGCTTTCTGCGAAGTCTACAGGCACTTCCGGCCACCTGAGGCAAAGGCATTACCTGTGTCCAGGGGCCCAAGGCAGTAAGCCCCTCCTCTCCCAGCCTGTGACCCCTGCAGGGCCCCCATGCCCGTCCCAGGCATTCCTTGGTGCATTCTACAAACGGTAAGATGCACCCTGCCAAGATCTGAGTAAAATTAGGGAGGAGCTACTTCCGGTGACCTCCAACCCCCACCAGACTCAGCAGCACTCTGATGGCTTCTTTATCTCCCATCCATCCATTCCCAAGCTTCCCAAAGCAAGGAATTCTTCTCCATTACGTTCCGTGGTTCTGTGCACATTAAGTCCCAGCAGCTCAGTTCAGCACACAGGGCCCTTTGCTGCCTGCTCGGTGCAAGCCACTAGTCAGTCCATCTCCCACCGACCCTGCGTGCGCTGCACCGGCCTGCTTCCCTCTGCACACGTGGGCCTTGGTCTGCAAACGGCAGAGGGATGTTCTCATGGCAGGCAGCCAGCATTGTCCTCCTGGAGCTGCGACTCCTGCACCGTGCTGGCACTAGCACTGGGGAGGCTGCACAGGCCTCAGCTGCGGCCCCTGGACAGCAAGGTGCAGCCTCGGCCTTGTGGGACCTGCCCTGGGCCTGAGGCAGGCAGCACACGTTTGTTGAGCCAGCGCTGTGGGTGGATGTAGACCCCTTGACCTCAGCAGCTACAGGGTCCCTGCAGCAGCTCTGGCCACGTCTCCCCGAGGTACCAGGTGGAAACCCCGTCCCTGGCGTCTGGAGGGGGGCCCGGACTCCTGCAGGACTAAGGCGGGTCTCTCAGCAGCTGCTCTTGGATACAGTTCGAATCTGGCCCCAGCTGTGAGCCAGACGGCCGGAGGCTCCCTCTCTGAGGCTGCCAGTGGGTGACTTCCTTTCTCACATGAGGTCACTGAAGTCCCTTTCATCCAGTGATCAGGAAGAATCTTCACACTGCAGGTATCTGAACTGCAGTGAGCTGTGAGGCCAGTGACTCCCACCAAGAGGCTGGGTAGGGGCCTCGCTCACTGCATCCAGAGCTTCACTGAACTCACCCTGCATGCAGTCATCCCAGGCAACAGGAGACACACGGACTGAAATCCCCTGTGTCCGGCCTGGTGTGACCTCCTCACTTCCCCAAACAGGAAACTGAGGGAAAAGGGGCACTTGGAGCTGGCGAGGTCACTCTGATGATGTGTGGGGCCTGAGCTCTGAGCGGCCCAGACACCAGCTCTCCATCCCCACCCAAGATCAGAACTGGCCCTGAAACTGCTTCCAGGAGGGCCATGCCCAGTCAGGCTGCGCACCTGGGCATCTGACAGGAATCCGGGCACAGCAGGTGGCAGGGCAAGCCTGCGCGCCATAAGGGCTCTGTATGCGCACCATAGGGGCTCTGTAGGCGCACCTTAGGGGTTCTGCACCCACACCGTAGTGGCTCTGTATGCACACCATAGGGGTTCTGTACTTGCACCATATGGGCTCCGTACATGCACTGTAGGGGTTCTGTACCCGCACCGTAGGGGCTCTGTACACACACCATACAGGCTCTGCACCCTTACCGTAGGGGTTCTGTAGGCACACCTTAGGGGTTCTGTATCCACACGGCAGGGGCTCCACACCCGCACCACTGGGGCTTTGTACATGCACCGTAGGGGCTCTGGACGTGCACCGTAGGAGTAGACAAAGAGATGGAAGGAGATGCTTTAGGACACGTGCACACAGTGGGACACTCCGGTTTCGGCAACCTCGGTCGAGTGTCACGGGTAGCAGCCCCGCTCGTCCTGAGTCCTGTCTGCGGCAGCTCTGACAGCAGGGTCAGGTAGTGTGATAGTGGCTGTACACCACAAAGCCAAAAATATTTCCGACCTGGCCCATTTCAGGACACATTTGCCATCCTGATCTGAAGGATCCTGAGAGCATCTGTCTTGTCTGATTCCATCTTTTTCTGCCCACTGATGAACAGGTCATGAGCTCACACAGATAAACCAGACACTTGCCGCACTGCCTGTGGCACTACAACCTCAACAGTGATGCTGTCGCAAACGTTTTCTAGAATTGTCTTTATTCTTTTTCTTTTTTGGTAGAGACAGGGTCTTGCTATGTTGTCCAGGCTGAGTTCAAACTTCCGGCCTCACACAAACCTCTGGTAGCACTGAGATTACAGGTGTGAGCCACTGTGCCTGGCTGTGGTGCAGAGGGACCGGTTACCCCCTAATGCAAAAACGCCACCAGCCACCAGTCAACACCCACAAGCATTAAGCCTGCACACCACTGAAAACCAAGAGAAGTCAGTCCTCCTTACCCTTAGCAAAGACTAAGTTTCACGAAATTTCTGTAGGAAAGAATTCTTGGGTGAGACGCGTGGGATGATTTACGACTCAGTATCCCGAATGGAAAAGCCGGGCGTTCCAGACACGCTCCGGCAGTGGTGGACAAGTGGGCCTTGATGGCACCGGGCTCCGTAAAGGTCTGGTGCTCCTGGAGGGACAGGCTCCATCTCACGGCAAGGCCACGCGGCAAAGGAAGTGCGCCCTGCTTCCAAATGATTAACCTGAAGCTCTAGTCCACAAGGCAGGAAATTTTACGTTCTAAATTAGTTACATTATACCCAAAACCTATCAGTGGCTTGATAACTCGAACATATAATTCTATACCTTTTACTCTTTAAACAATAATTCAGTCTAATCCTGCAGCTGAAGCCAAGATTTCCAGGCCGAAAGTGCACTTTCCATTTGATTAAATACTAATAAATGCAAGAATAAAATACCAGTCTTTTATCTTACAGTAAATTCTTCAAAAACCATATACTCTAACAATTAATTATTTCTCTGGAGAAAGGGACAGGCCTTTCCCCTCAAAGACAGCTTAGGAGTCTCCAAGTCTTAACTATGACAGTGAAAACATAATTTATAGTAGTCCAGGGCTTACAGAAAAATGACATCATAGTCGAGGTTCTTTGATTCTTGAAGTGACCTGTCAGTAGTCAGAGCTCTGGGAGGAGTGCCCCAGACAATCACCACCAGGCCCAAAAGAGTCGGGGCAGTCCACCTTCCTGTGGAGACACACCCCACACACAGAGCTACTATAATACAAAGGGCGAGATATATATGTATACAGCTGACGCTTGGACAGTGCAGGGGTTGGGTTGTTGATGCCGCACACAGTCAAAAATCCACATAAACTTTTGACTCCCCCAAAACTTAACTGCTAATAGCCTACTGTTGAATGCAAGTCTTAATGATAACATAAACATTCAACTAACACATATTGCGTATGTTATGTATATTATACACTGTATTCTTACAATAAAATAAGCTAGAAAAAGTTATGAAGACAATACTAAGGAAGTGAAAATCTATTTACTATTCATTATGTGGAAGTGGATCATCATGAAGGTCTTCATCACCTCCATGGAGAGTAGGCTGCAGAGGGGGAGGGGAGGAGAAGGGGGAGGGGAGGAGTGGGAGGGATGGTCTTGCTGTCTCTGCAGTGGCTCAGGTAGAAGAACATCTAAGTGTAAGTGGATCCACACAGTTCAGACCTGCCTTGACCAAGGGCCAACTGTGTGTGTATGTATGTATGTGTACACACATCATTTAGAATTTTCTCACGTTTAAGATTTATAAAGTTTTTTTCACACATTTCATCAATTAAGGAAGTAAACCAAGTGAAATGCTGCCGAAGGAAGGTGGCAAATTTCACAGAGCAGAAAATTTTGTTTTCTATCACTATAAACAGAGCATCCGGCCAGGACACCAATGCCGGACACACTGCGATACGCTTCCTGATGTGGAGCCCACGCGAGGGTGATCCCCAGGGCGACCACCCCATGCCCTCCCACAGGACAATGGAGACAGTACTCCCTCCCCAGAGATGCCCGCCGCTGCGAGCCCACAGAGGTACAAAATATCTCCGAATAAGGCAGGCAGGCCCAAGCCACACAACATCTGCTAAAGCATTCGTGTATTCTCACTGTGGGTGACAAAGACACAACCCACCATGGTAGGGAACTGGGGGAAAACTTCTGCGGGAAACCCAAAGGAAAATACTCATTCATTCCATCAGCAGTCCCAGGCTGTGGTGCTGCAGTTACATTCGGGAATATGTTTCCCCATGAGGTCACAGTGAGGGTTTGGAGTCAGGGTGTGGAGACAGGAAGCTGGTCTGGGCCTCAGTCCATCCTGAGCAAACAGGGCCCCAGACGTCTTCCTCCTCTGTAACAGGAACAGGACGGAGGCGAGTGCCCTTGTTCACGACCACCCCACCCTCAGGAAGCATTGTGTGACACACGGCCTCATGAGACAGGGGAGCCCCAGCACGGGTGCCATGCCCACGTGTGAGGCAGTGACACCCGTCCTCCTGTGAACAGTAAAGCAGACTGGCGATCCAGCACTGGGCAGCCAAAAGGTAAACTGAGGTAGAGAAAGTTGCCAGAGCCATCAAATGAGACCCAAGCATGTGTCAGTCATGTGGCAACTGAGGACACAGGAGGGGGACAGTGCAGGGAGGTCACAGAACAGAGGTGAGGCAGGGCAGGGAGGGGACAGAAAAAGATTCATGACGTGCTCTGGGGAGCCTGTGCTGGGCTGCGTGTTTCCTCATAACACCCACCGATCCCGTTACTAGAAATAAGCTAAGGGGGCCCATGCCCTCTGGCCAAAGCTGACCACAGGACCCGTGAGGTCCATTCAGAAGACTGCCCCTCGCTGTCCAGGAGCCATGGGCGGAGCACCGGAAACCCCCAAGCTGAGCTCCAGCTACGAGCTCGCCTCCCATCCTAACGTGTCCCTAAGGACTTCGACCCTCTGCGTTCACACGGCCAGTCTTACCTGGAGAAGCTGGAGTGGGAGGGATGGATGTGTGGACGGCTGACCGCTGGACACCAGTTTGTTTCTACTGGAGCCCCACCACCAACCACACTCGGGGAAGAACTGTCGACATTGCTAACCCCAATATTCTATAAGAGCTGGTATTTACATTTCGACGTTGCACAAATTCTCAAAGGTCTCCACTTTGATGGCGGATTTCCATTTCTGCTATGAGTGCACATAACATTAGCGACCCATAAGCTAACAGTAAAAACCCGGCTGAGTTTCCAAGGGGAAGGAGATGAGCAGGTGCCAAGAACACCGCTCCTTCCATCTCATTAGAAGCAAGAAATACTGGGCTTGAATCTGTAAAATGTTATTGGTGGTGGTGGGGGGAAGCTGTTTTCCCAAGCTACCTTGTATTGATTCAGCTTTTTATTAAAATTAAACTGATAAAAGTTTGACGTAGCAGATTTCCATTTAAGAGGAATTCTTTACAGTATTGGGAAAGGGAGGGCAACGTGCTATGCGATTTTGATTCCGCTTCTACAGTAGCTCACCTGGATCCAGTCACCTGTTCATCACGCAGCTCTCCCATCTGCTTTCTGGAAGCACCATGCCGGGTAAGAAGACGCACACACCTGTATCACTTCACTGCACCCCACGCCACTGTGACATCAGCACGCCCTCTGCCCCGCTAACTCTTCCTTGCTCTGCTCAGCCATGCACGTTTCACTGAGGCAGCCACAGCCTCTAGAAAGAATTCCCTATTTGGTAATTTCAATTATGAATGTACTCCTCTATGGCAACACGTTTCTAACGGCAAAGCTGATGTGGGTCGTGATGAGATCTTGCCCACCATACAGACATCAAAGACAGAAAGGGCCTGGGCTATTGGCTGGAACTTCAAATGGAGCAATAAAAATAGCAAGAGGGGCTGGGAAGAGACGAACTTACAATAAAATATTTAAAGAACTAATATAAAAACTGTCATGAGCTCTTCCTTGGACGTTTAAGCTGGGAACCAGCACGGAGTGAGGCTGCTCACACCCAAACCGGCAGACACCACATACAGAGTTCAAGTTCAAAGACTGCGTTTAGATCCTGTTCCCGGGATGATCACCGTCTCATTAATTAAAATAAAATAAAATAAAAAATAAAACAGACCCTTCACAGAAAGACTGTTTTGCTCTTCTCCCTTGCTGTGGATTTTGTAGTAGTAGGCAGAGACATTCAAATGTGAATTTGAAGACTGTACCTCTGACTGTTAGAGGCTCTCATCAACATCCTGCTAAGTGCACCTGCTTTTACAGTCTACAGGCTCACCCATATGCAGGCCATGCTAGCTTTCTTCCCTTGAGGTCATACCACTTACAGGATGCCTCAAGATGTCAAGGTCACAAACTCTGGCATGGCCACATTCAAAGGTCCACAATCCAGAGCCAGAGCCTGAATCTGCAGCAGAAACTGCCCCGTGCTCAGCCAGGAAGGGAAAAATAGCCGCAATACACTGTATCTAGGGGATTGGAGCTTTCACTAAAGCACCAACTTTCCCATTAAAGAGCCAGCTGAAAGACGTGCTATCAAGTAACGAGACAGGACCCCCACCCCAAGGCCTCTGCACGGTATCTAAGGAGCACTGCCCATCAACAGGGCCTCGCGGAAATCCCCCGAATCTGGGAACACCACAAGTGGAATCCCCAACCCCACACTCCGCCCTGTGCTCACCGTCTCCTGGCTGGACTGTGGGCTCCCAGGGCCGCAGCTGCTGCTCCTGACGGGACCCTGGTGAGTGGGGAAGCAGCAGCCGTGGGCCCCGCCTGCCCTGCACATGTATCCTCTCAGACCAGATGCCAGGCCGCACTGTGCCTGCAGGTGGACCTGCTGCTGGACAGTGAGTACACGTCTCTCAATCCCCTAAACTGTGCCCTCCTCCCTGCCCTCGGCCACTGCAGGAAGCTGAGGGGTGGAGAAGGGGCAGACCCCAACTCCTTCTCTCAGGTCCCATCTGTCTGCTGGGTACTGGTTAGAGTCCAATGACCCCCAATACCTGACACGGCTTCTGGAAATTCTGCATGGGCCCAGCTTCTATCAGTCCTGATGCTGACAGCAAGAGGGGCTAGGCCATCTCTCAGCGGAACATGCTCACTGTGTAAGTCCATCTGAGCTGCCATAACAAAATCCTATAGACTGGGTGGCTTATAAACAACAGACATTTATTTCTCACAGTTGTGGGGGCCAGGAAGTCTAAGATCAAGGCGCCAGCAGATTCAGTGCCTGGTGAGGCCCCACTTTCTCGCAGATGGTGCCTTCCTGCTGCATCCTCAATCGTGGGGGGCTCTACCTCTTTGGAGTGTCTTTCATAAGGGCACTAACCTAATCTCTCCCAAAGGCCCCAACTCTTAATACCAACAACTTAGGGGTGAGGTTTCAACATGAATTTTGTGGGAGCACAAACATTCGGACCATAGCACTCACTGTACACAAAAAAAGCAAGAAGGAATCAGACTGAACGGGGGAGAAATTTTAGTGGTTTAAATGAAAATATAATGTTTCATACAGAAAAATCATTTTGGCCAAGTTATTTGATTTGAAATACTTGTAATATGCATGGGGAAAGATATACATAAAATCCACATTTATACATAGAATCTATGTTTCAATAAAAACAAAGACCACAATAAAAATAAATGACACAATGACAAAGTATTGTGCATTGTTCTTTCTTGGAAATAGGAATTATTACAAAATTATATGTAAACAATACCCAATCTTTGTTCAAATAATTGATATAATTGTATCTCTCTCATATTGATATATTCTCACTACCACAAGGAAAACTTCTGTTGTATATTTCAAATACAAATAAAAACATAAAACTTTGTGAATGTTATTACAAAATTCAGCAGGTACATTTTATCTAAATTACAGCAGAATGAATTCTTCAAACAACATTCACAGATGAAAATCTCACAGATCTGCAGTGTTCATTTCAAAGGTAACTTGAATTAGAGGAAAAATCCTGGTTGTCAAAAATGAAAAAGCTTTCATAATTAACTACCTCTTTAAACTCTAAAATCCTAACCTATTAGCAAGAAAACTCACATTAAGTATCTGTTTTTAAACATTTTTTTAGAGAAAAGATACTGCCATTTTCTCCATTTCTACGACTACCCGCAGGACTTACTGCGCGCTGACTGTAACTAGGGCTCGGCCGTGGAGTTTGGAAGCCTACGTCCGCAATGAAGAAAAGATGCTCAAACATTCTCATGAAGGTCACAGCAAGAGTGCGATAAAACTCACTGCATCATCGCCCTCCCTTGTTTTACAACATCCTTTAGAAAGTCAAGACATTCTGGTTCTCCTTGTTTTCCGATGCTGAACACCAAGGCCAGGATAAAGTGTCAAGAACTGCCTTGGTGGTCCCCGAGGCCATGTTTCCTGCTGCACCCCTGTACTCCCAGGCCTGGCCCTGCAGATTCTGGGCCTCCTGCTCAGAGCTGCTGCTCCAGACACCTGCCAGCAGCCAGGGGTCGCCGGTGGTGCCAAATGACCAGGTGTGTCGGAGGTAATGTCCCAGACATTCCTTTTGTTTAAATGTTAGGAAATATATTTTCTATTGTGGCAAAATATGCACAGTATTTATGTTAACTATCTTGTAAGTGTATAACTCAGTGGCATTAAATACATTCACAAAGCTGTGTAACCATCACCTCTATCTATATCCAAAATTTTCTCATTAACCTCAGCAAAAGCTCTGTTCCCATTTAACAATAGCTGTCCCCACCCCCCAGCACCCACTATTCTATTTGATCTCTGAATCTGCCTGTTCTGGGTGCCTCATGTCCTTGGACCCATACAGTACCTGTCCTTTTGTGACTGGCTTATATCACTCAGCACAATGTCTTTAAAGTTCGTCCATGTTGCAGCATGTGCCAGAATTCCCATCCTTTCTAAGGCTGAATAATATTCCATTGCATGGATAGGCCATGTTTAATGTATCCGTTCACTCACAGATAGACGTTTGCGTGCGTTCTCCTTTTGGCCGCTGTGAATAATGCTGCTAGGAACACTGGTGTATAAACATCTATTCAAGATCCTGCTTTCAATTTTGGGGGGTATGTCCTTAGGGGTAGAATTGCTGGGCCACATGGGAATTCTATGCTTCACGTTTTCAGGAACCTCCAGAAGTGTCCCACAGTAGCTGCTCCATGTCACATTCCCACCAGCAACGCACAGGGTTCCAATTTCTCCACGTCCTCACCAACGCTTATCATAAACGTTACCAAGTATACTTATATTCAAGGCACTGAACGGCACAGACTAGAATTCAACTGTTTCACGCTTCACTGAGCCACAACTCAACTCAGAAACAATTAATAGTAAGAGCTGTTTACTGACATTGATGGTATTTCCTTCATGCCAGACACTCACTTTCCTCTTCTCTAATCCTTACAAGAGCCCTCCCTGCAAATGAGACAGAGTCCGTTTCTCTGATGATGAGAGACCCGAAGCTCAAAGGCATGAGAACGACCCTTCCAGAGCCCTGGGGTAGGGAAGTCACAGGGAAGAGGTGGTCTGACTCTAGGGTGTTGAACACACCTCTGGTGGTGAGATTAGTTGAGATACTAGTTTATTAACTATAGATTTAAATTAACATGTAACAGAATAAATAAAATGAGCATAGCAAACACTTGTTCTCACTGCAATTCCTTAGGAAAAAGTTGACGCGGGTGTTTAAAAATAAGTTGATATAAAGAAAACAGAAGCAAGTAATGCTACAGGCAGTCCGCAAACAGGTGAAACTGATCGCTGAGGGAATGACAGCTCAGGTCAAGCAAAGCAGGGATGGCTGCCAACACCTCGCTGTCCCTACTCCACCACGTGCGAGGGCAGAATCAGGGCCTGTTTCTTTCTGTGTCCCCCGTCCCCAGCATCCTGCATCTGCAGGGCAGACACTTAGCAAATTGAATTCACTGCCCTTTCTTGGCCAGCCACACACCCAGGACTGAGCCCTGAGCCAGGAGGCTTTAAATCCTCGACCTGAAAAGAGGACAGCCAGACTCAGACCCAAGGAAGAGCAGCAGCCAGCCTTGGGAAGAAGGCACCGCGAGACAGCGCCATTCCCTCCACAGTGGCCAGTGCTGGGAGCTTGTGCAAAGCAGATTCCGATACAGCAGGAGTGGGTAGGCCCAGATGATGCTGCCAGCCCAAACACGACTTTGAATGGGGGGCTCTAGGCCTGCACAGATAAAACTAATCCCAGCTCTAGTGGGATCTAGGGCTCCTGTTAACCTGTTCAGAGCTCTGCCCTTAGTACACGCTAGGCTCCTCATCTGATCCCCAAATAGCCCTGGGAAGGTCTCCTCACTATAAAAAACTGATGGCCAGGTGAATATGGCTGTGTTAAAACACACAACCCAGAATCTTGATGCTGGCTTCAAGCAGCTACTTTGGGTCCCATCAGTGTTCTGACCACTAAGAAGCTCACTGCTTAACTCCTGGAGTATTCCAAGATGTTTCCCATTACAAGAAGCACGTGGCTGCATCTGGTATACGGGGTTCCCATCACAGGAAGCACATGGCTGCATCTGGTATAAAGGGTTCATACTGCATGAAGCACGTGCCTGCGTCTAGTATACCAAGTTCCCATCACAGGAAGCACATGGCTGTATCTGGCTGCGTCTGGTATATGAGGTTCCCATCATGGGAAGCACGTGCCTGCATCTGGCATACTGGTTTCATTTATCTTCCTGCTCTTATTCTGTATCTAAACCCATCATCTATTTCTTATGAATTGTTATTTTCAAGAATATGTACACTTCTAACAACTTCCTAAAATTCTTTCTTGACACATATCTGTTACAGATCAATAAAATTACTAAACTAACTGAAATAACTAGCAAGCCCCTGATGCATGACAGAGCTTTAGATCTGTCAGCCATAATTTCCAACAGAGCCAATATAGTATCCATTCTCATCAATTCCAGCGTTTTCCCCAAGACACGTGGTTCCTATCATATTTGTCATCCACCAAAACCCTTCCTCAAGGGCACCTGCAGGCCCTCAACGCGCTCCCACCATCAGGTGGCTCTGCAGCGATTCAGTCCTCCCAGCTGTTCGACATCTTCCAGCATTTCACCCATTCTCACGTGTCAATTCCAGCGTTTTCCCCAAGGTGTGTGATTTCCTACAAAACCACATATTTCTCACAACTATGTTATATTTTAGCCTCTACAAAATACCCAATCATATTCTCCAAAGGGTCATCTCTGTGGCGCATCCCATGAACATTTCCTTTCCTTAGATGCCCCCACCTGGCAACTCCTGGTGTCCTGGTACTGGTGTTCTCCCGAGGAGACAGGGAACAGGACTCGTCAGGCAGAGGACAGCATCCTGCAGGAAGAACCCGGGCTGCTCCAGGACCCCAGCTGGACACTGTGCATCCTGGCACAGCAACCTCACCATGCTCCCACCTCCAATCTGGCCTTAGGGCCCTCCAACCCTGACCCCAGGATTCTGCCCAGCACTGGGAAACAGCCCCCAGGTGGGTGCCCCAAGCCTCTGCTGCTCTTCCTTTCATTCTTATGCTGCAGCTAAGAGATGACAATGTGCTAGCAGCCGTCACTCTCAGCACCTCCTCGGCCTCAGCGTCCACTCTGGCAGCGCTTAAGGAGCCCTTCAGCCCACCACAGCACCGTAGGAGCCCCTCTCTGGGCTGGCTGAGGCCGGGGCCTCCTCCCTCTGCTTTCAGGAAGGTGTGGAGGGAGAGGTGCGGGCGGGAACCGGGGCTGCGCTCGCGGGCTGGTGAGTTTCGACAGGCCCCGCACACACAGCGGCCGGCCCTGGGCAGTGAGGGGCTTAGCACGTGGGCCAGCAGCTGTGGAGGTTGCCTGGGTCCCCCAGCAGTGCCGGCCGGCCAGTGCTGCACTCAATTCTCGCGGGGCCTTAGCTGCTTCCCCACCGGGCAGGGCTCGGGACCTGCAGCCCACCATGTCTGAGCTCCTCCCCCTGCCGTGGGCTTTCGCGCAGCCTGAGCCTCCCCAACAGGTGCCACCCCCTGCTCCATGGCGCCCAGGCCCATCGACAGCCCAAGGGCTGAGGAGTGCAGGCACGGCTCAGGACTGGCAGGCAGCTCCGCCTACAGCCCTGGTGCAGGATCCACTGGGTGAAGCCAGCAGGGCTCCTGAACTGGATGGGGACTTGGAGAACTTTTATATCTAGCTGGAGGATGGTAGGTGCACCAATCAGCACTGTGTCTAGCTCAGGGTTTGTGAATACACCAACTGGTACTCTGTATCTAGCTAACCTAGTGGAGACTTGGAGGACTAGCACTCTGTGACTCTGTGTCTAGCTCAAGGATTGTAAATGCACCAATCAGCACTCTGTGTCTAGCTCAAGGTTTGTAAATACACCAATCAGTACTCTGTGTCTAGCTCAAGGTTTATAAAAGCACCAATTGGTACTCTGTGTCTAGCTAACTCTATATCTAGCTAACTAGCACTCTCTGACTCTGTGTCTAGCTCAAGGATTGTAAAAGCACCAATCAGCTCTCTGTAAAGTGGACCAATCAGCTCTCTGTAAAATGGACCAATCAGCAGGATGTGGGTGGGGCAGAGACGGGAATAAAAGCAGGCTGCCTGAGCCAGCAGTGGCAACCCGCTAGGGTCCCTTTCCACACTGTGGAAGCTTTGTTCTTTCGCTCTTTGCAATAAACCTTGCTGCTGCTCACTCTTTGGGTCCACGCTGCCTTTATGAGCTGTAACACCATTCATGAAGGTCTGCAGCTTCACTCCTGACACAGTGAGACCATGAACCCACCAGAAGGAACAAGCCTGGTGACACATCTGAACATCTGAAGGAACAAACTCCAGACACACCATCTTTAAGAACTGCAACACCGCCAGGGTCCTACAAGCCATTCTTGGAAGTCAGTGAGACCAAGAACCCACCAATTCCGGACACAGAGCCACTTGGTGTTATCCAATTCATGGGACTTTTCTCAAAAGCTGGTGGACAGGAGACGCTTTTTAAAACCCAGAAGTTAGATTTAGTTTTAAAAAAAATTACATATATAGATTTAAATGGACCAAGCAACTCCATATCCCAGAATCCCATGAAAAAGCTAATTTGACAACACTTAGAGAAATAAATTAGCAGAACAGAATTACTTGTCTAAAGTCACCTCTGGTTAAACTGGAAAATACACGTAAACACAGCACGTCTTTCTTAGTCATCCTACACTAGAATTTTAACTCAAGATTTAGGAATTCTATCAATTCTAAACAACTTGGAACTACAAAATAATTACCATTACTGCAAACTATTTTCTACATGAAAAAAACCCAGCTTTTTCTATAAAAAGGGCACAAGGATACAAGGAAATCCGAATGTGCCAGGCACACACACAGAAGGAGCCCAACCACACTAACGCGCAGAGGAACCGTGTGCAGGGCCTGGCGTGTGCTGGGCGTAGAAGGTGCAATCCTGCATGTGGTCTCAAGGGACGGGACTATTGTGGGCATCCTGTGAACGGTGGCAGTGCTCTATGCAAACGCAATAAAAATAAAACCATCATGAAAGGAAACTTTATCCCACACCTTACAGCAAGATAGATTCCAGGCACTTCTGAGTAGCAATAATAAACATCTCATGCAGCTAAAAGGGAAAATTTCAACCCAAAAGGAAAACACACAGAGAACCCTGGTGGAGCCAGGTGATGGCAAGGGCTCTTGGCTTCACCTGGAAATGACGCAACTGCTCCTGAAAGTCACAGCCCAGCAGAAAAGAGCTGCTTCCTTCAAATAACTGCCAAGTTATTTGATCTTACTGAATTTCATTTATTTCTTTCAAATAAGTGATTAGCAATATCCACAAACCTTCATGACAGAAAATACTACCTTTGCTTTTTTTTTTCAATCAAGTAAGCAACCCGACCTGAGCTGTTTATTTAATGAGGTTTTCCAAATTAACTAAATCTGGCCAGGCCTGGTGGCTCATGCCTGTAATCCCAGCACTTTGGGAGGCCGAGGTGGGCGGATCACTTGAGATCAGGAGCTCAAGACCAGCCTGGCCAACACGGTGAAACCATGTCTCTACTAAAAATACAAAAAATCAGCCAGGCGTGTGGCAGGCACCTATAATCCCAGCCACTTGGGAGGCTGAAGCAGTGAGAATCACTTGAATCCAGGAGGCAGAGGTTGCAGGAGCTTCAGATCAGCCACTGCACTCCAAGCAGCCTGGGCAACAAGAGCAAAACTCCGGCCTCAAAAAAGAAGGTCGGGCTGTGGCTCAAGCCTGTAATCCCAGCACTTTGGGCCGAGACGGGTGGATCACTTAGGTCAGGAGATCGCAGACCATCCTGGCTAACACAGTGAAACCCCGCCTCTACTAAAAATACAAAACTTACTGGCGAGGTGGCGGGCTTCGTAGTCCCAGAAGCACTGGGAGGCTGAGGCAGGAGAATGCATGTGAAC
This sequence comes from Papio anubis, assembly GCF_008728515.1. NCBI lineage: Eukaryota > Metazoa > Chordata > Mammalia > Primates > Cercopithecidae > Papio > Papio anubis. Next base: position 3,829,536 of record NC_044986.1, read on the forward strand.
TCGGGAGGCATGAGCTTGCAGTGAGCTTCTTTCGAGAGTCCGCCACTGCACTCCAGCCTGGGTGACAGAGCGAGACTCCGTCTCAAAAAAAAAAAAAAAAAAAGAAAAAGAAAAATTAAATCTGTTGTATATCAGAGAGGTCAGCACCCACTTACCTTGATGTACTCCACCTTCAACTTCTAAGTGTAAAACCAGTTTTCTCAACTGACAAACACACTGTTTTTCAACTTCTTTCTCTTTTTCTAGCCCTACGACTCTTCTCTTCCTCTTTCCCCTACCAACCCCTGGTACACACCACCTTCATCCACACCTTCTAGGACCTGCCATGTGTCACCAGGTATGTGAAAGCTATCTCCATGGCCGCTTCCAGGAGGGCTGAAGGGGTGTGGCCATCAGAACCACCTGCAAGAGGGCTTTTTACTCTCCAACAGGGCTGGCCCTGCCCTGCTGCATCTGTCTACCTATGGGCTAGGATCCATAGGCTGAGAACTGCTACTGGGCTGCACCAGAGGTCCCTAAGAACAAGGGAGCCCCGCCCAAGAGAGAAAACTAACTTGGTGAGAGCAGGAAATGGGAGATTCCTCAAAAACAAAAACGTCACAGAACAAAGGGCGTCACCTCCCTGCAAAGGACCTAGTATCCCACCCAGAATTTAGTGGCTTGGTCCATGTTTTATCTGGGATTCAAACTCTGCAAACCTATGGTAGAATGAGAACAAAAGCTTTCGGCTTGTTTGCTAGCTGCTGAAGTTTAACAGCTAAAACATATTGAAAGCAGATCCATATTTATTTTGGGAGACTGAAAGGTTTCTCCGTCTCACAAGTAACTAATACAATCAAAGCCCTGGCAAACACAGCAGCGCGCGAAGAAATACAGCGTGAGGCTGGACAATAAAAAGTTGCACAGAATCCATTTGTCATTTTGGCCCACTCACCAGAGGCTCTGCAAGCCTGCTTCCCACAGCTCAGCTCATAAATCCCCATCTCAGGCCCACTCTCAGGACGTTCCTCCCCCAGTGTCGGAACTAGGACTTCCTATATACCGCAGAGCTCACTTCTGGGCACCCCTGTCTCCTCTGTGGACAGGGACTGAAAACCAGATCTCCTCCAGCAGGGCCACTGCTCCCCAGGGGACCCTGGCTCTGGCTCCGCAGCCTGCTCTGATGCCATAGGAAGGCTGTGCACCAGGCAGTCCGCACCAAACTGGGAAATGTCTGTGTGCCATCGGACAAGACCACTGCCGTGTCTTCAGGTCACCCCTGCCCCAGAGGCCTCGTCCTCCATCTACCTGCTCCAGAGGGGAGCTTCACATCCGTCTGGAAGCCAAACCCAAGGATGTGGGATAAGTGCAGAGGCTGCAGCACCATGCACGCCACCCTGGAGAGGCTGGCTCCAGAATCACCTGCCTGACGGCTCACAGACATCCTTCAACACTACACCAGCCCTACAGCTCCCCACTGTAGCCTGGCAAAGGATCATAACACAGCCCTGGAACCCCCACTTTAGAGACAGGGAAACTGAGGTTTGGGGATTTTGAGTAACCTGGTCGTGGACACACGGCCCCTAAGTGGCAGAGTGAAGACTGGGATCCTATCCAGTATGGGTTCAGGGCCCACAGCCTTGACTGTATTGTGTTGATCTCAAAGAAACCGAGAGAAGATGCCCTGAAGACGACAAATCCAAGGACTAAGAAAAGCTTCACAGGAGGAGGAGCTTAGAACAATGGTTAGGAGTTCAAAGGGGGTAGATTAAGAAGGTATTTGTATGTTGAAAAATCAGAGTGTGCAAAGGCAGAGAAAAGAAAAACGTGATGTAGTTGTACAAAAGGCAAGTGGACTCTTTTGGATAGTGCGGATTATAGGAAGGTGAGATAGGAGGACCAGGGTAAGGTGTCTGGGGCTTTGAAAGCAGTCCGAGGGCTCAGGACTTGGACATCTACAACAGCAGCGAGGCAGCCACCAGTGCTGGGCATGAGCATCAATGCCCACTGGATGCCCAGAGAATAACCTGGAGCCAGTGAGATGACTGAACGGCTATTTCACCAGCCCTAAGTATGTGGCTGCAAGGGGAGGCGTGGGACGCTTGGAAACTCCACAGAAATGGAAAACTCTTTTGCTGTGGGGTGATGGGAAAGACACAAGAGAAGAAGGGGTCCAAGATGGCACCAAGAGAATCCTGACAAAGAGGATGGGATGCCACGGATGAACCAAGTGTAGGCCGGAAAATCTGGGGTGGGACCAGGGACCAGCTGGGCTTTAAACAAGTTCTACAGAGACCAGTGAACTGTCTCAACCACGACAGCACCGACCCTGCAGGAAGGAGAATTCCTCCTTGTTGCGGGGCTAGCCCATGTGTTGTGGGATGTTCACTGGCATCCCTGGTCTCCACCGACTGGATGCCGGCAGCACCCCCTCAGTTGCAACAACCACAAATGTCTACCATGACAGTTCCCCTGGGGGACAAAACTGCCCCCAGTTGAGAACCACTGGCCTAGTGAGGAAATGCTGCAAAAAAAAAAAAAAAAAAGTAGCAACTGCAAATGAGAGACCACTCTGCAGGTCTCAGCTCGTGGCCATCTGAGCAATTCACGAAGCCTGTTGGTGTGCTCAGCACCTGACCGACGGGATCAAACTACACCAGGGACAAACACAATCCCCTCAGGCTTCACACTGCTCTCATGAATAATGAGCAATCTCTCAAATAGGATGCCCAGTATAATCACAGAACCAGGCAAGCATGGAAGTAAGACACCATGAGCAAGAACAAGCCAAAAACTTTCTTAGCTTGTTCTTGAACTTTAATTTCCTTTCAAACTTTACAAAAGCTGCCTACCGTCTTGGGAAAATTATGTCACCAATATCCATGCTGACCAGATGACGAATGTCCAATACACAAGCAAAGACTTGAGATACTGGATGTATCAGATACAGACAGAAAGTAACTCAACCATTTTTAAAGAAGGAAAAGTCCAGCTTGCTCACAAAGAACCCCCATGTAGCTGAGCTCCATAATTTTATGACCCCTAAAATTCAGCCTGAAGTCAAAATGTTGAAAGAAATGGAATCTCAGTTTTTACTTTATATATTTATCACATAATATTAAAATACACAGATTATTTGATATGTTATCAGTCCTCTATTTCAACATGTAATTTCACACTAGGCTAATCATAAAGCCTGTATTATACTTGCATTTTTACAAACCAAGAGTCAAAGTAGGCTATGATAATAATATACAGTTTATCAATAGACTAGAAAATAAAAGTGGGGTTGGGGGACTGAAAGAGATATTTATCTACCACACAATCTTGTTTCACTTCAATTTTCTCAATTCCAGTTATTATTTCTGGAAAAAATCCCACTAGTTATATTTTTCCTGGGCAATTCTTTCCCAATACTTCATTCTCCTTGGAAAAACAGCAGACCAGTGCTGTACTCCCAAAGTCAACAGGCGGAAACACACACACTGCAATTTTAAGTCTATAACACTTTCCAAACTTGGCCTTAGTTTCCAAAACTTCATCTTTGTTAGATATCCTACAAGTCACTAATACTAAAAACTTTATTACCAAGTCAGAAAAAAAACCCTACCACATTGACACAAACCTAGGCTAGACAAAATCAGGTTCCAAAGGTGGTGGAGGGCACTACGGTACAATCAATTACCAAGGACTCAAGGACTCTCAGCTTTGATGACATTTCCCTCCCCACCGATTTGGAAATGGATTCCCAGGCAACAGTGGGAACCAACACCTCAGGCTTCCCACGGTGGTGTCGCAGGCGGCGCAGGCTCTCTGAGCAGGAGGGTGCTGGGAAGCTCCTGATCTAATCACAATCTGGCCAGGGGACGATGATCTGGAGAGCATCCTCTCTAGTCCTTCTCAAAGGGGAGTATTCAGAATTTGAAGGCGCTTTTCAGTTGTCACAATGGTTGTGGGAGGTATCGACATTTAAAGGGGGGGAATCAAGAATGCAGAATGTTCTCCCATCATAAACAACAGTGTCATCCTGCAACCTGTGTCACTTTCAAATGTCCTGCAACACATTCAAGTCTAAAATTCATAAGACCCTAAACTCTAGTTCCATTTACATGCAAACACAAAATTTTCTGCAGTTTTTCTCTGCGCAAAGTTTTCTAAGAACGCAACTATCCTGTAACTCAACGGAAAGGTGAACTTCATTTTCTTTGAAACTTTACAAAAACTGTCCACCATCTTGGAAAAATTATATCACCAGTGTCAACGTTGACCAGATGATGAATCTCCAATAAACAAAACCGTCTCAGTCTCCATTTGCAGCTGCTGCGTTCCAGGTACATACACCTGCTTGCCGCATTATGTCTGCTAGCAGAGTCCTGCCCAGGCGTTCCTGTTCTGAAGGCATATTATCTTATTATAAATAACTGCTCCTAAAGTTTTTCATTTAAACAGTACACGTAGATGCATATCATCCGGGAATTTCATTTCAGGAAAGTAAAGGCAGATTAAAAACTATGGGTATCAGACAGGGAGCTCCAATCTGATCCTGTTGAAACCATCAGGCTACAATGAGATGTTCCCAGTCCACACAAAGATGGGGAAACAAAACACATTTCTAAAACCTCCCTTAAACTAAAAAAAAAAAAAATTAACTAGCTATAATATTTAACCTTTGGTATCTAAACAATTTAATCAAGTGTAGGAGGAAAAAGTCTGTAACATTCAGACCAGGGGCATTGCTACAAAGAGAATAAAACATTTCAGCCCCTGGACCCGACAGAATTCCAAGTCTGCTTCTACCTGAGTATTAGAAAAGCTGAAGCCAGAAACAGCTAAATAAAAGGTAATACAAGTAGGCATAACACAATAAAAGATATTACCTTCAAAATGCATTATTGTTGCCAATTATAAGAATCACTTCAACTTAATTTCAAAAGCACAGTCACCCTCAACAGAAACAGTCTCTTTTTAAAATTTCAAAGAGTATTACATTAAGGCAATAACTCACCTTCCAGCCATAATATCACTCTCCCTCCCTTACTGCAACACCACATTTCATAAATACTTCTCATCGACAAGTCAAGCTAATTCAGGTTAATTTTATTGTATTTTGGTGCTATCTCACATTTGTGTGCAATTACCTTTATCATTTTATTGCCAAGGCAGAAAGTAATCAGAACAATTATTTGAAAACGGAGGTTTATAAATTCTAAATCACAGTTGCTGGCATTTTTGATAAAGCAGCAGCTTTATCTCGGGAAGTGGCAGGGACATCGGATAAATCATGCATCAGTCAAGTGTAGCTGACCCCCAAGTGCATTGCACAATATCAGAAGTGCTTCCAAAGAAACTTTCCTGCATCATCCATCATTCTTCATAATACTAAAATAGCTGCACACCTGAAGAATAGGAGCTGGAGGATAATAAAAAAAAAAAAAATCCAAGCAGTGTGGGCGAAACCATTAACTGGTCTCCCTTTTAAACTGTAAGATATGGCCTGGAAACCGGACTGCGCACATAAACAAATATGACTTTACAATAACTCTAAACATCTGTATTCATATTCGTCAACTCAGTTTTAAATATAAATGAAATATGGGGTAGAGCCGTAAAAAGAAAAAGTGCATCTCTGGACTACATGCATTTTTACGTTCTGTTTGGGTCCGGCTGCTTTTAACAGCTGCCTCTCTAAGGCTTGTCTCGACATCTTGTTCTCTATTCCTCATTTTGTTCTAAAGTTTATTGCTTAAAAAAAAAATGTAACTTGATTTTAAGGAAAAGAATAAAGGGAGAAGCCCCTGAATCTCCACGTGTGGTTTGGCCTAAGTTAATTACACCGCCAGGAAGCACAGAAATTTAGGAAGGGAGGCGGCCCCATCCCCAGTCACCCCTCTTCACGCAGGGGAAAAAATTCACCCCAACCTCAGCTGCAGCCTTCCTCAGGGAGGGACAGCTCATCTCACCTCTGGCATATGTGAGCCACATTCTTCACTGACTGTTTAAGGCAAAACCAAACAATTATGTGATCATTTATTTCCTTTTTTATCAAAAAGCAAATACCCCAGAGAAAGACGGCTTCTGGACCTTTTTGTAGGTGACCTTATGCCAACGGACTATCAAAAGGTCTAGCTGGGTAGGAACACAATGTATTAGCTACATATGCCTGGCACTGGGCCAGGTGCTTTACATGCATGATCTCATTTACTCCTCACAGCAAACCTAAGGAAGACCAAATGGTGTGTCGATGAAGCAGCAGACAGGGAGGTTACGGAACTCGCCTAAGGACACAGCACTTGAGGGGCAGGTGGGTATTCCAGATTAAGTCAACATTCTTCAAAGCCTGGACTTCAGCCAGGACTCTCCCCAAGCTCCAGGACATAGAGACACACTCCGCACTGTACCAGTCAGGATGGCTGTGACACTCTGGAGTAACAAACACCACCAAACCCGCTACGGGTCTGGGCTAGCCCCAGCAGCGGCCTTGGTTCGTGCAAGCTTGGCGCCACAGGCTGCACCCATCCTGTCCCACAGCTGTCCCAGTACCACATGGGGAGGAGAACCACGAGCTGGTGTGCACACACATCCACCAAGAAGTACCACATGCCACTCCAGCCCACGCTCATTAGCCAAACCAAGTCCACGACCAAGCCACCCTTGAGGGAGTGGAACGGAGCAGTCCTCCTGCACATCCAGCAAAGTGGACCTGAAAACAGAGGTGAGCCCTGCCTCCCTGGTCTACCACAGACACGAATGCTGCTCCATTCAGGCTTCCTTTCAAATTAAAGCACTGTTGGACAAGAAACATGTTTAGAGTCCTCGGAATGGTCGTGGTGACCGTGGCAGTCATACCACTAAAATCACCACCTGTGGCAGGTGCTTCGATGGAAGAAAACCCACAGCTGCTTATCTTGATGATAAACAGAAACATGAAAACCAAAGAATGGGGAGGTAAATGACTGACTGACTGACTTATCAATAAATGCATAAATCCACAAGGCAGATAAAAAGGAGTAAACACTATAAAAACAAACCAAGCCCACCAATTACAAATCTCTGTGACACGGAAACATTCTCTTTAGTTAACTCTACAGCCACATTTTCCAAACCACTGCAAAATAAACCCTCCATTTTCCAGGGAGATAAATACTTTCTCGGTCTTGAAAGTGAGGACTGCTGTCCCTCATCATGGACATGTGTGGAGGTCCAACCTTTGGCCTAGAGAAAATAAAGGCATCCTCCCCCACCCCCGCAGGAGGCAGGGTAGCTCTGAGAGGTAGCAGGGCCCAAGCCCAGAGAGGGAAGAGGCGGCAACTTTGAGCGAGTGAGTCCATGGAAGCCCCTGACCCCCAGTCACTGCTGTTTCTAGATTCACTGAGGGAACTCTGCCCAGGACAACTGCCATCGGCTAAGAGCAAGAAAGGACCTGTGTGCCAAGGGTTTTGATCCAAGAGTTGCCAGAGCCTGTTGGTGGACTCTGACACCAGGAAGTGACTGACCCCGTCACTGAGCTCGATGTTTTGGCTTTCCTTTACCTCTCTAAGTCTGTACAACTCTGAAGCTCTATAATTCTATCTAGTTTTAAATTTACATGAAGGCTCTCAGTGAAACAGATATCACATTAATCAGAGACACTGAACTGTTCAGGCAAAGTAACCCTGAATTTTATGTCATACACTTAACATTTGGGCTGGGTGCAGTGGCTCATGTCTGTAATCCCAGCACTGTGGGAGGCTGAGGCGAGTGGATCATTTGAGCTCAGAAGTTTAAGACCAGTCTGGACAACATGGTGAAGCACTGTCTCTACAAAAACATACAAAACTCAGGAAGGCGTGGTGGTGGGTACCTGTAATCCCAGACACTCAGGAGGCTGAGGTGCAAGGATTGCTCAGGAGGTGGTTACAGTGAGCTGAGATCACACCACTGCACTCCAGCCTGGGCAACAGAGTCAGATCCTGTCTCAAAATAAATAAATAATAAAGTTAACATTTGAAATATTAATAAAATCAATCTTACAATAACTCATGGAGAGAGGTGATATTATAATTCGTGTATCACAGGTGAGGAACCCAGCACACTGCAGGTGAAGAATTTGCCTCAGGTCCCATTTCAAGTGAGCTGTAGAAGCCTAAAGTCGAGCGTGGAGATTCCAATCCCCAGAGCCCTGCCTCTTCACCACTGCACCCTCCTGTTGGCTGAAGCAGCCCTGCGAGGCAGCCCCCCGACGGCCCAGGGCCCAGGCGGGTGTGAATCCCCCACCCAGTTCACCCCACCAGAGCACACGCCTCTACGGTAGGAAACCAGGCAGTGCCCAAATCAGCGCCCATGAGGACTTTCTGAACAAATGCGACACTGGTATTCCTCCACATTGTTGGAGAAGTTGTAAAAATCCAATCTTTATGGCCTTTCCAATCCCACGATTTATGGTGTGAGTCCACAATCAAAAATTTGTGTCAAAAAGAGTGTAAGAAAAAGGAAGATATGCTTAAGAAAGAAAGAATTAGGAAACACCTAACCTATTAATATACAATAGGTGAATTTTCAGGACAATTAACTCCAAATCATTTTTCAATCGGTTATATTCTCTCCCTTCCAAAAATAAGGTCTAATCATTTCATGCATATATCCAACAATTTTCAGTCAATTGGTGAAAACTGACAATAAAGGTGTATTTCCATCAGCTATTTCAGTCTTTTGTCACCAGGACACCCAATTCGAGTAAAAACATGATAAAGCAGGAGTCTAGTGATCAGATTCTACATGGCACAGTATCCATTAAAGTCTCCAACACTTCATAAGACTTCTGACTGTGTTCTATAGCATGAATACTGTATCACCCTTAATGTTAAAATTTAACCAGGTCTTTTAAAGGGTTTTAGGTTCATCAAATGAATTTTCAATATTTCTGTTTACAACAAAGATAATTAAGAATCATAATGAATCAGACATAGGTATAAGATGCGAATTCCACAAAAATAGAAGTTAGAAAACAAAATGAGTTAAAGAAAAAGAAAAAATCTCTAAATTAGCAGAAAATGCTATTAAAGGTAATTGTTATTCTTCACATAACAACAGTAGAAGGTCTTCCTTGCTTTATTTCATTTTGTTTTCCACATGCAACAATTGGATATCTGAGAAATAAGTTAATTTGCTGGCATATCCGTTTGGAAACATGCCATCAGTTTCCCAAGAGCCAAAGTGAAAGCTGAGTAACAAAATAAGTAATGAAACAAAAGGATTTCATTTTCTGACTATTTGAGTCCAAATGTCAACCCTATATTCCTAACCATGTTTACAGAAGAATTCTGTAGATTGAACTTTTTTCACCAAGCAAGCATAGGAAATACTGTTCTTCACAAGTAGGGCGTTTTCTACTAAGCCTCATCTGCATCTAGTGGCTGAAACACAATGACACAGGATTTACCAGATTCTTTTTAAAAGAAGCCACCATATAAGCAAACATATTGAAGACAAAGAGCGCCAGGTTTCTCAATGTTGGAGAAGGGAGCTACAAAGAGGAAAGGCAGAGATTAGAATAAAACCTGCTGTGCTGAATTCAAGTTAGAGGCATCAGATGAACTTGTAGTTTTTAACACGCATGCAGACAGAAAACAGAAATAAATACAGATGCATGGGTCAGCAGACATACATACTGCCCCAGCTCCTCCCACTGAGAAGGGCAGGAAAAGCAGCACCTCAGCAGCAGCGAGCACACTCAGCACCCAGATCTTGGCTGCTAAACATCATTCTCCAGCTAAAAGGAACAGAGGCTCCTTGGAGAAATGACTGAATCCAGGGCTGGGGCAGGGAAAACACAAGATACAACTGGATCATACTGTAGTCCCAGAAAGTAGGAAAGCACGAGAAAAACGATGGGCAGGTCCAAAAGACATAGGAGCCAAACTCAACAGTTTCCCAAAAGCCAAAGTGGGGGCTATCTGAGTAACAAAATTAAGTAAAGACAGCACTGGACTACACCCCAGAAATTAAAATAAATATCCATGAGTCTATGCTGATGTGAATAATTGAAAAACTAATAAATAAAAGGGAAAGAAAAGACAGCTCTTGCTTACAGAACAGTTCCCACTGGTAAATGAAAAGGGAAGGAGGGAAATACAAGCATTAGGGAAACAGTACAGTAATAACTGCCACAGGCAAGACACACCCATGGTCACTAAGATGAGTGGGTGAAAGCCTGAGCAGAACCAAGATGGTCTCAAAATGTCTCCCCCCAGGTATTAATTACCAACGGGAAAACTTAAATTACCAAGAGGAAATGCACAAGAGTCACCATACCCAGTGTCCAAGCTAACATCACATGTCAGTCCAAGTAACTGACAGACATACGTCCCTAGGACAGGATGCCTCAACGGGGCACATCACTTCAGTGCCTTCTTACCAAAAACACATAACCTCTGTCTCTCCATGAGACAACATCAGCAAACCCAAACGAGAGGCATCCTACAAAATACCTGATCAGCATTCTTCGAAAGGGTCCAGGTCACAAAAAACAAGGCAAGAGGAACTGACACAAGTTAGACGTCGTAGTTCCTTCTGGTTGCTGGAATAAAATACCTTAGACTGGGTGCTCTGTAAACAACAGAAATTCATCTCGCACATTCTGGAGGCTGTGAAGGCCAAGATCAAGGGACCGCCAGGGCCCTCTTCCTGGTTCACAGAGAGCACCTTCTTGCTGCATCCTCATGTGGTGGAAGAGGACAGTGAGCTCCCTCAGTCCTCTTTTACAGGCACACTAATCCCATTCTGAGGGCTCCGCCCTGACCTAGGCATTGCCCAGAGGCCCCACCTCCAAATGCCATCACCATAGGGGTAGAGTTTCAACATAGGACTCTGGAGGAAACATAAATTCAGATCATCGCACTAGAGAAGACAAAGGAGAGATGGCAAGGTTTACAGCAGTGCACCCGCGTTAACACCCTGGTTGTGGTAAGTGTGAGGTGTTACTACCTACAGAAACTCGGTGCTATCTGTGCAACTCTTCAGCAAGTCTAAAATTTATCTCAAAATAAAAATCCCCCAAAAAAGCCATTCCATTGTCATCTGTGTACACGCAGGGTCTAATCCGACCCCAAAGTCCTGCAATTCAGGAAGAGGAGAGAGGACCAGGACAGCGTGAAGAATCTGCAGGGCCCTCACCACGCCCTCGCTGCTGACCACAGTGCCGTACCAGCTGACCGGGGAGGCACAGAGCTGTGCACCACCCCTCCATGAAAACCCTCCCCTTGCCTCTAGAATCCAGAACTGACACTGCATGTCTGCCTCGGAAACATGCTGGTGTAGAGACCGGGGAGTGGTACGAGCCGTAGCTAGGAAATACAAAGGTTAAATAGATCATAAATTAAGATCAGTGTCAGCTGGCCAGCAGCTTTATATCATATTATAAATGAGATCAGGAAATGTTTTTCCCCCTATTAAAATTAGAAACCATTCAGAGTATTTGCTTCAGAACTTCTACCCCAATAGGCTTCCCTTGCCAAAAAGGGGAAAAAAACATTGGCCAGGCACAGTGGGTCATGCCTGTAATCCCAGCACTTTGGGAGGCCAAGGTAGGAGGATCACTTGAGGCCAGGAGTTCAAGGCCGACCTGTGCAATGTAGAGAGACCCCATCTCTACAATTTTTTAAAAAAAGAAAAAAATTAACAATATAAAAATAAATATATACCAAGATCCCTTTTAAAGTATAGTAATTAAAAGGAGAAAAGGTATAGATGATGAATGAATTTATGTAAAATACCACCAAATGCTGGCTCCCTTGTGGGTTATTTCTCTCTGTATTTCTTCCCCAGGAAGCTCTAGAGCACGGGACAGCTAGCCTCGGTGCCCCATCCCCATTCCACGGCTGCACAAGCTGGTGCGACAGAAACCCTGGAGACCCCGGCCCAGACTGCACCGCCCTGAGTGGGTTCCGGGTCAGACCACCTAGAGCAGATGGAAATAATGGCTAGAGATGGCTGCCAGTATTTTATTTAGACATTTTTATAAGGAAGCCAGAGGTTGCAAGCACCGCTAGGATAACTATACAAATTTTGATTTTACTAAAATGTTATGTCCCCTGAGCCAAGGTATTAATCTTGTTATAAAAGTAGTCTCTCCACTTGCTAGCCATTCATTAAACTTTCATCAGTTTTAAGATGTACTTAGTGTTATTGGAGCCTATGGAAAAGGCAAATAGCATACAGCACCAAGGCAAGAATTGGACCAGCTTTTGGAGGGGGATGGAACGGAGGAAGACTTAAGCGTGACAACGAAAATTCCAGGCATTCAGGTTTCCCGAAATATTTATAAAACAGTTTTCAGCTTGTAGCAACATTTGATCTCTAGGAAATAAATTACCAATTATTTCTTAAAGGGTGAGGATAAATTAAAAGCGAGACTCCAAATGGCATATACTAAAACAAAACCGCCTCCCATTGCTCTGTGCTCTCCACAGACAGCCGTGTGCAGGGGGAGGCCTGCGAGTGCCAGTCCCTGGCCGCAGGGACCTCCAGGAATGTCTAATGCAGTATCAATCTTGTCAGCTGCATGCCATCCATCCACAGCCTGCTGGACGCTGGGGAGGACACCAGACTCTGGCCTGTGAATGCTCTGGGAATGTCATTACATTCTGTGTTTACTGACCAGACACAGGCCTATTTCTGCAGGAACTTACATCCTGATGAAGTTCTGATGTCATTTGAACTACGTGAAGAAGCTCTGCCGAGAAAAAAGGGAAGAAGAATCCTGGTGGAAAGAGATAAGCCTACGACGGGCCAGATTCCATACACGTTTGACAGGAAGGCATGTCCACGCAATCATTTCTCTGCCTTTGTGCGATATCGTGTAAGGTTATGATTATATAAAATGGCTGCAGAATTTTGGAGTAGGACCTATCAAAAGAGATGAGGATTTTCTTTCTCTACAAGCAAACGGGAATTTAAAAGTTCAGCAGTCCATCGATCATCAGTGATGAGTCACAATCAGCAAATGAAATGTAGAAGATGGTCTCTCATCACTTGGCCTATAAAAGCTTCTGATCCGTGCGGTAAAAATGCACTGACTGTAATAAGCACTCCATTAGAACAAATAAAACCAAACACCTAATTACCAAGTGACTATTTATAGTTTCTAAAATAACTTAACCCAGTTTCACAAAGCAGATATTTTGAGATTCAAAGAAAACTCCTGCTCTATTCCAGCATTAGGTACTACATTTATTTTGCTTAGACCCAGAGGATCAAGAGTTCTGTAACTCTAAATTACGTTATTTGTGCCATGAATTCAAATAATTAGTCTCATTTACCAACAGCAGTTACTTATAAAAGAAAACAGAATCATAAATGTAAATTGTTAATCCTGACAAAAATTCACAACCTGGTTTAAAGGAACATTTCAGAGTCAAGGAAAGAATGTCTGTGTGGGGTCGGTAATATCCTGAGTTTATTTAAATGGGTTTTGCAAAACTAGCTCATGCCAGCACAATCTTTTATGCTTCTCTGCTTCAGCCTATTTTATCTTTTTAGTGCCTTGTTCAGGCAAATTCCTTTCCCCACAGGGTGACGCCCCTATTGACACAGTACAGAGAAGGAAGTTTGTGATCTGTGACATCCCAAAAAGGAGCTCCTGGTACTCAGAGCAGTCGTGGTAAAAATAAAGGAACAAATAAACAAATAAACACAAACAAGCAGAGAAAACCGGATGTCAGGATCAGAATAGACTCTAAAGACCACTTAAGACCATTAAACAAGCATCATCTCCATCTAGACGGGCAGTGTCCATAGGCAGCTGTCAGCCACATGTGGCTACTTATTTAAATTTAAATTAATTGGAATGTAATAAAATTTAAAACTCAGTTTCTAAACCACAGGAGTCAATTTCAAGTGCCCAGCAGCCAATGTGACTAGTGGCTACCATATTGGGCAGCAGAGACACAGAACATTTCCATCATTGCAAACACTTCTGTTGGAAAGCCCTGGCCAATCCTGTCCTTGCACGTATTAGGGAAACTGAGACCCAGAAGGTAATGAGGACTTGAAGTCTCTGATAAGCCAGGAACCCAGAGCTCACCGGCTGACACGCAGCACGTGGCTGGCCACTGAGCAGGTCATTCAGGTAAGCCCCAGGGAAGCTTGAGCCCCACGTGGTCAGAAGTTGTCTGGACAGTTCAAGGTCAGTGTCCAGCACACACCCCACCCGCTCCCCAGGTGACTGAGGTTTTTGAATGAAGAGGTGCAAAAAAATGACCATATCACCATTGGGGCTTCAAAATTATACAGCACAGTCCTGAACTCAGGAAGCTAAGAGGCTGGTTAAGAATTTCTTAATGGCCGGGCACAGTGGCTCACGCCTGTAATCCCAGCACTTTGGGAGGGTGAGGCAGGCGGATCACGAGGTCAGGAGATCGAGACCATCCTGGCTGACATGGTGAAACCCCATCTCTACTAAAATACAAAAAGTTAGCCAGGCATGGTAGTGGGCGCCTGTAGTATCAGCTACTCGGGAGGCTGAGGCAGGAGAATGGCATGAACCCGGGAGGAGGAGGTTGCAGTGAGCCAAGATCACACCACTGCACTCCAGCCTGGGCAACAGAGTGAGACTCCGTCTCAAAAAAAAAAAAAAAAAAAAGAATTTCTCCATGTAAGACATAAGAAGTCTTCCCTGTGTGTTGAGTTCTCTAAACACTATATTAAACATCTTTGTGAACAAAATTTTAATTATTTCTTTAAGACAGAGTCTCATATGAAATTGCCCTAAATTCCTAACAATGGAAGAAGGTTATAGCTTTACAGTAGGACACTTTGCCATTCTCCAAAAATGATATTAAAGAGTTCAATATATGGTTAAGCACTTACAAGGTCAGGTGAAAAAGGCAAACACACAACTGTGATGATCTCACATGCGCAAATGACTGGGGTGTAAGTGTGCACGTGATGTCTGTGCATATAAGACAAGTCTCTAGAGTTTCACTCAGCTTTGTCCCCTAGAGAGTATTGCAGCAAACCTTTCTGAAAAGGGCTGCTTCCCAGATTGAAGGCAGAAATATAAATATTAGTGAGCCCCAGATCCCACACTGGGCCTGGCACACAGTGACCCCTCTTAAATCCCTCTAACTGATGGAATCCATATTGGGATGCACACTTGCAGATATTGATAAGAACCTATCTAAGGATCTATTTTAATATTACTTTTTCTAAATCTTCAAGATTTTTATCTGTATTTATTTTCTGGTAGCTTTATGCAAAAACATTATCAACCCAGTTGTTTTGAGAAAACTGGATTAAGGGACTATGACACACTAGATATTGAATAAATGGCAATGTTTCAAAGTTTCCTGGATGGCCTCTCTAGCAAGCAGGCGCAATCCAAAGAGAATCGGGGCACTCGGGAAAAGGAGAGGAAGCCAGGGCTGGAGGAAGCAGTGGGAAGGTGGGCAGCATTAGCAGAGAAGGCACACACCCCTGTGATCTCCAGGTGCTCCACTGGGGCCTCCCTGACAACCCAAGGGCCCTAATTGAATGAGAAGCCTTAGAAAGACCTAGATCTGAGTGGTGCTGCCCTGAGACCCCCTGGTTCCAGGCAAAAGAAACCCAAACACCCACCCTTAGAGAAAAGGAGAGAAAAGCGTCCCTAATTTAGGCACTCAGGAGTCAAACAGGTTACAGGCAACAGAGACCCAAACACCCACCCTTAGAGAAAAGGAGAGAAAAGCATCCCTAATGTAGGCACTCAGGAGTCAAAGAGATCAGGCTCAGCCCATATAAATTAATAATCAACCAAGTCATCAAACAAGGTCCCGTGTCATCATGAGAGTTACAAGAAATCACAGAAAGATGAAAACCACGAAGCTCACACTCGACCCACAGGATTGCAGATATTTAAAGCAAACTGCCTAGAATATGCAATGACCATTTATGAAATGTGTGGGCAAAGGAAGACAGAGGACAGGAGAAAGCATGAGCAAGGAGAAAGCAGAAATCTAAGATTTCAATCAAGATTTCAATCAAGTTTTCAGAATGGACTTTCATTTCCAAGCAAAATGAACTAATGGAGGCAGCCCAATACTCCCGAAGGAACTGGAAAAAGTCAGAAAAATTACAAAACTCGTCTTTTAAAATGTTATAGAGCTGTGGAAGCAACCAGGACTAGGGGGACTGGGACTGTACAGTGGGGACTGCCCTTTGCTGCCCAGAAACACTCACTGATCCTGGGTGTAGACGGGGAGCACCGTGGCAGGCCACGCAAAGCCACTCTATCTGGGAAGGGGAACCAGGGAAGCTCTGGGTGGTCTGCTGGCGATAGTGTGAAAGATCCGAATCAGAAGAACCCCAAAAGCGCAATCAATTTGCTATCCTATGGGGCTGCGTGCACGAGCCTAGGGAGCTGAGTCAAGCGAGGGCTCCTAAAAGGAAAAGCGTATTCTCCCTTAATCTAATGGCACTTAAGAGATGGGTGAGAAGAAAGGTGGGCGGAAAGACAGAGAGAGAAGGGCCTGCTTCAAACATAGTCACATCTCCCATCAGGACCTTAGGAGACTTTGAAACAGGGGAGGTGGAAAGCTAAAGAGCTCAGCTCAAAACCTTCTAAGGGGAGAACCAAGGGATCTCCCAAAGTGTTTACAGGCTGAGGAGAAAGAGACCATGGGCTTCCAATCAAAAGACCATGCTCAAAGGGAAGGTCCAACTAGGGACTGAGTTTTAGTAACATAACAGGCCAGCCCTGACCCAGATCAACCCCTCATGAACTAAGGTCCTTCACCCCTCACTCCATATGCCTAACCAAGGGCAAAAACAGCTTTTGCTTTGATGAAAAGCATGGCAATCCAGAGGTTTTACAGTCCTTTATGCACAAGTCCAGCAAACACAATTTTAAAAGCATGCAAAAAGCAAAAACATGTATTTAATAATTAATAATAAAGAGAAGGGAAAAAAGAAGAAAATACAAGCAGAGGAATAGATGTCCACAATACTGGTGTTAGCAGATAAGAGCTGTAAAATAATTATGATGGATACGCTTAATAATAAGAGGAAAAGACAGGCAACAGAAGTGGGAAAGTGAAGAATTTTAAATATAGAATTAAAATACATATTAAAGTACAAAACAGGCATTCTAGAACTGAAAAATACAAAATTTGTAATTCAGGATTCATTGAATGGGTTTAGTAACAGACTGGACACATCAGAAAATAAGGTCCATGATCTGCCAGAGAGCTCAGCAGAAAAAATCCAAACTGTGGTAGAGACACGGGAAAGGAATGGAAAGAAAACAAGAACAATAGAGAGCCAAAGGACAGTCAAAAGGACTAACCTACCTATAATTCAACTCCCAGAGGAAAGGACAGATTGGATGAGGCAGAGCAATATTTGAAGGGACCAGGGTCAAGAATTTGCCAATAGATGCCAGAGAGCAATCCAGAAATTCAAGAAGTTCAGCAAACCATAAGCAGAATAAACATGAAGAAAACCTCAACAAACTATAACAAAATTAGCTTCAAACCAAAGAAAAGATCTTAAAAGCAGCCAGTGTAAAAACATTTGCATTACCTTCAAAAGTGCAACAATAAGACGGACAGCTGACTTTTCAGCAAACTTCAGAAACCAGAAGACGATGGAATGTTATATTTTACGAGGTAAATAATTGCTAACTCAACAATCAGTAACTATTAGTGTTTAAAAATGGAGCCAATTCACTGCCAGTTGACTAGCATTAAAAAAACTAAGTAAACATACAAGTCCTTCAAGCAGAAGTCAGCTCAGATGGAGGCATGATGCTGGAGAAGCAATGGAGAGCACTGGAGGGCAAGCATGGGGCACGGTGACACCAACACCAAATGTTTAAACAATGACAAAAGTGACTACTGCATTTTAAATGTATATATAATTAAAATATAACAGCATCCAAGCTGGGAGAAAGGGAAATGACTAACGTTTTCTAAAGTATTTTACTGTTCAGGAAGTGGCAAAGTAGCAACTTAGGTGAACTATAATAAGTCCAGGGTGTATACTATAATCTCCAGGCTAATCACGAAATGAAACATACAAATCTGTATAACCAGAAAGAGGAGAAAAATGGATTTAAAAAGTACTTTTTTAATTAAAAAGAAAGCAAAATAAGTTAGAAATAAAGGAACAAATATGGGACAAATAGAAGACAGATAGCAAAATGGTAAAAGTAAGTTCAACTATAATTATTTTAATATGACTGGACTAAACAATTCAATTAAAAAATAAAGACTACCAAACTGGATATTTTTAAAACTATATTACTTCACACACATTTTAAATATAAGAACAAAGGCTGCAAGTTAAAGGGTGGAAAGAGATTGTGCAAAAATAAATATAGCTTCATATAATTAACCTAACCAGTTTTTAAAAAGAATAATCTTATAACAATAACAATAAAGAATAAATAACCTTAAAAGCAATTAAACCACTAGTTTGGCCAAAGTTAAAAGCAACAAATTAATAATCCTGGTCTAGGAAGTGTTTAAAGGATGATTCTTAGTGGCCAAGTAATGTTCATCCCAGGAATGCAAAGATGGTTTAACATTAATAATTCCCTAGAACTCATGATCCACACTAACAGATATGGGGGTGGGAATCACATAAACAGTTAAATAGATGCAGAAAAATCACTTAATAAAATTTGAAGACTGACCATAATTTTTAAAAAGTTTTCAAGGAACAGTAGAGGAGAAGGAGATTAAGAAGTTTTCTTCAGCTCTGAAATAGTTTCTGATAATTGTTTGTTTCCCTCCTGGAGGGAAGCAAAACAAGAAAAAGAAAACAAAATTCAGACAACCAGAAGAGAAGGAAACTTCCTTTCTACCGCAAGTCTAAAGCAAGCATCATTTTTGGTAATGAAGAATTAGCAGTTTTCCCTTTAAAATAAGTAACAAGATGGGTGTATTATCCCCACATGTACTTAAAATGGAACTGGAGATCCTAGTGCAATATGACAAGTAAAAGAAAGAAATGTTTTACAGAGTAGAAGGAAAGAAGCAAAACTCTGTCTATTTAGAAAAAACAAAGAATATATACATGGTATATTCATTTTTAAAAATTAGAAAGTAAATTAAATATAAGATGAAGACATGAAAATTAATAGCATTTCCACATACCAGTTATAAAGAAAAATCCAATCCTAGAAAAAGATATCATTTATAATATGAATGGCAACAACAACAAAAAATAATGACATGGGGGAGTATTTCAAAAGGTGCACAAGCTCTTTATGAAAAAACTTATTAAAATTTGAGAGACATTAAGGAAAACAGAGAGAAAGAGAGAGAGTGCAAGAACGCACATTCCTGAAGAGGCAGATTCATATCCTAAAGATCTCATTATCCCCACCTTAGTCTGCAGACCCAAGGACCTCAATCAAAATACCAAACACGTTAGTCTAAGAATTTGAGAAGCTTATTCTGAAATGCAAATGGATGAGCAAAGGCCCAAAAAGAATCAAGAAACTCCTGAAGAGGAAAATCAATATATGAAGATTTACTCACCAGTTTTTCCTTTTTTTTTTTTTTTTTTTTCCTGAGATGGAGTCTTGCACTGTTGCCCAGGCTGGGCTGCAGTGCAATGGCACTATCTTGGTTCACTGCAACCTCCGCCTCCTGGGTTCATGTGATTCTCCTGCCTCAGCCTCCCGAGTAGTTGGGATTACAGGGGCACACACCACCACACCAGGCTAATTTTTTGTATTTTTAGTAAAGACTGGGTTTCACTATGTTGGCCAGACTGGTCTCAAACTCCTGAACTCATGATCCGCCCACCTCAGCCTCCCAAAGTGCTGGGATTACAGGCATGAGCCACCATGGTCAGCCGACTCATCAATTTTAAGAGTTAGCCCAAAGCTATAGTAATTAATGCATTGTGGCATTAGCACAGAAAGACAAAAACATCGATGAAACAGGAGAGCCCAGAAAAAGGCATACGTCCACTTGGAATAGTCAGCGGCTCCAGCACCGTTTACTGTGTATCTCTTCATTTCTCCAGGGCTCTGCACTGCCTTTCTTGCTCTATATCTGCATGTCACGTGTTTGTCATATATGTGCAGTGAAGCCACCGCAGAGTCCTGGAGAAAGGAGGGGTTACCCAATACATGGGACTGGAGCCACTGATTATTCATATTAAAAAAGAACTGAACTTCCACTCCATACTACAGCAAAAGTTACTTACAAATGAGCTGCAGACTTGTATATGAAAAGGAAAACTGATACTTTCATAGGAAAATAGTGGAATTGTTATGACTGGGGATAAGAAAGGGCTTTGAAACAAGACGCAAAATGTGCAAACTATAAAGGAAAAGAATCATAAATTCAATTACATGCAACTATATTAAAATTAGAAACTCTTGTCCATCAAAAGGCACTATAAAGAAAATGAAAACACAGCCAAACGGGGAGGAGACAATTGCAGCACATGTAACAGACAAAGGATTAGAATCCAGACTATATAAGATAATCCTATAAGTTAATAACAAAAAGAAAATCCAACAGAAATATAGGCAGAAAGGGTATGAACAGGCATTTCGCAAAAGAGGCCTGATGAATGGCAACATGAAAAGATGCTGAAGGTCGCTCGCAATTGGAAGTGCTAATGAAGATCATGATGAGATAGGATTTTTTACCCAGTAGGTTAGCAACTGTTAGTAGCATGATAACTCCAAGTTTTGGTAAGGAGGTGGATTAACTGACTGGGGTCTATCTGCTTTAACCATTTTTACAAAAGTTATTGTCCTGTAACACTGAACACTGACACTCCAATCATTCTACCCTTGAGTAGAAGGAGAGAAAATTTCAAAACTTAACCATCTGACATTGATAAACAGCTTGACCTCCCACTACAAACCATATAGGTATATGTGTGTGTACAGGGGTGGGTGTGTGTGTGTGTGTGTGTGTGTGTATTCTCTCAATGTCTAGGATCCAACTTAAAATACACACATAAGAAGCAGAGAAACATAACCCACAATCAGGAGAGAAAATAGACATACATACACCTATATGGTTAGCAGTGTATAAAGAAAATGAAAACGCAGGCCACAAACTGGGAGAAGACAATTGCAGACCATACACCTGACAAAGGATTCGAATCCAGACTGTACAGAATAATCCTGTAAATCAATAAGAAAAAGAAATCCCAACAGAAATACAGGCAGAAAGGATATGAACAGGCATTTCATACATAGTGGGTGTACATATATATGTGTATATATGTAATGGATATACACAATTTTTTGTTTCCCTTCTGGAGGGAAGCAGAAAAAAAGAAAACAAAATTCAGACAACCAGAAGAGAAAGAAACTTCCTTTCTACCAAAAGTCTATGGCAAGCATCATTTCTGGTGATGACACAGTGTATATATTACACACACACACACACACACACACACTCCTCTTCTTTACAACTTACATGTAATCCAAAACTTTGCAAGTGAACCCATTTTCTCCTTTACTTCCTAGCAACCCCAGAGATGTGATGTCACTGGAAAAAGTTTGGCCTTTACAGATAATCAGAGTCCTACTTGAAAAACTAACTGTTCCTCCGAGGAACCACTGCGACCAACATGACTTCTTTGATTCCGTCCGCTCATGAGAGCAGGGCAAACCATCCAAGCCACCTGCAGGGCACCTAATTATTCTTTGTCAAGAGTGGGCATGGCTGCAGGAAAACTGTCATCCCAACAAGTAGGAGGCTAACGCTGGGTGGTTCATACCAGCTATCCAAGTAGCCCAGGACAAAAGACAGTCCTAGTTGATTGATTGTTCAAATGTAGAGTTGCACAGAGCTCTCTAGGCTGCCCAGGTACACTGCCATACAAGGGTTTTTAACGTTATCACCACTATTACATTTAACTGATTAAAGCCCTGACTGCCAGAGGCATTAACTACAACATTGTGTGAGTTCTGGCAGGAAAGAATACACTCTTCTTCTGTCTGGTCTTATTTTTGACAACATGAAAATGCTGAAATGACAGAACTCAGCAGAGTACATTTCTAGTGATGACACACACTGAAGTCTGATGATGACAAGAGAAAAATAATCTGAACCAAAGATGCCCTTTGTTTCCTCTGCCTTCCCAATCTTGTGTCCCCTCCATACAAAGTTTGAACAGTCCTTCTTTGGAATAGAAATACAAATAAAATTTTTTATGTTTCTTAACAGAAAGTCAATTAAGGTTTATACCAATTTCACCAAACACCTGTGATCTGGGATTCACCTGTGAATTTCTCAAATATACAGGGAAAGACTGAGTATGAGCTAAACAACCAGAAAGCATACGGAAAATACAATAACTGGCCGGGCACGGTGGCACACGCCTGTAATCCCAGCACTTCAGGAGGCCAAGGCGGGTGGATCACCTGAGGTCAGGAGTTCGAGAACAGCCTGGCCAACATGGCGAAATCCCATCTCTACCACAAATACAAAAAATTAGCCAGGCGTGGTGGTGGGCACCTGTAATCCCAGCTATTTGGGAGGCTAAGGCAGGAGAAATACTTAAACCCGGGAGGCAGAGGTTGCAGTGGGCCGAGATCACACCATTGCACTCCAGCCTGGGCAACAGAGCAACACTATGTCTCAAAAAAAAAAAAAAAGGAGGGAGGGAGGGAAGGAAGGAAGGAAGGAAGCAACCAACCACACCTTGACTTGGTAAATCATTTCTAAATTTAGAAGGTAAATTAGTTTTCTTCAACTCTGTTTCCACGAGAAAAAAAAAATTAAAAAGGGCTATCTACCTATATATATCAAGTCTAACAAGGAAGATGAACTTAAATTAAGTCTTCTTGAAAATTACTGTTCTTTGAATTCTTATTCTGTGAGGACCAGAATAAACAGGCTTAAACATGCCTAGAAAGTAGTCAGGGAAGCTTTTCATCCACTTCAGGCCACTAAAAAGTCTGGGGTCAGGGCCAGAGGGCTTTGTGTAATCTGAGCAATCTCAGTCCCGTAGCAGCCCAGCAGGCCTTTTTTTGTTGTTGTTAATATGGGTCCACTAATAACTTGGTGGGGATTCCACTTCTAGCCATTACAGAGTAGCAAGAACCACATGTAACAGCTAAAATGAAATAAAGTATGGGATGAGTAGCCTGAAATTCTGGGAACCAGAAGTACTTCAGGTTTTAGATTTTTCTGGATTTGGGAATATTTGCAAATACTTACAGTTTGAGCATCCCTAATCCAAAAATCCAAAGTGCTCCAACAAGCATTTCCTTTGAGCATCAGCTTTGAGCATCATGTCAATGATCAAAAACTTTCAGATGCTTTAGCATTTCAGATTTTGAATTAGGGGTGCTCAACTTTTATATAAAACAATGGTCTTCAGAACAAGGACAACAGCAGCCAGGAGCTATGCTCCCCAAGGAAAGGGAAGCAAAGTGAGCCAGCCGCCAGGGAAGGGCTGGATGCAGCCTCCAGCCTGTGTTGAGGTGGAAGGTCTGAGCCAAAACTAGTGGGTGGTCTCACCAAAGCGGGAAAGAGATAAGAATTCAAAAAGAACAAAACACCTAGAATCTTCAGGGAGGAGTACCAGGGAGGAAGGGCCGACTCAGAGAACACACCAGACATCTCCAGAAGAGTCCCTGTGGCCTCTGCCTGACTACTGAGACACTGCTTGAGAAGGAACTCCCTAAGGTCAAAGAAAGATCCCCAGAAGTAGCAGCCCAAATAATTCCTGAGCACAGACAGAGCTGGGAATATTTCATGTTCTCACCAGCCAGCGTGGAAAGATGCCCTAATACAACATTCATCAGGTAAAGACCTCAGAGCTGCCTTACTTCATATATATATATGTGTATATATATATACACACACACGTAATATACATATATTTAATACACACATATACTTAATACATATAAAATACACACATAAATATATATAATACACACACGGATACATATACACACATACACATACCCTTATAAAATAAAGACACTGCATCAATAGTAGGACTAAACTATCCCTGGACTAAAACCTGGTCTGGACCTGCCCTAACAAAACGTTTTTTTAAAAAGCATGCCTTGAAAGGATGCAAATGATTTCAAGAAACTGAACCTGCACCAGAACAATGTCCAAAACTGTTTTTTAAAAGACAACATAATCTAGCACTCAACAACAAAACTCTCCACGTCTGGGATCCCATTTAAAACACACACACACGTAAGAAGCAGAGAAATACAACCCACTATCAGGAGAAAAATCATTCAACAGAACCATATCCAGAAAAGTAGAGATGAGTGAAACAAGGGGACTGGGACATAAAACCAGTTCTTATAAACATGCTCCATATTTGAGAAGCTAGAGGAAAACCGGCACGTGATGTGAGAAATAGAAGATATTTTAAAAGGCCCGTATGGAGCATATAGAGATGTAAAATGCAGTATCAAAGTCAAAAATACAATCGATACGATGTACAGATCAGATGCAGCAGAAGGAAAACATAGCAACAATGAGAAAATAACATTTTTAAAACTATCAAGGCACAGAAACACAAAAAGACAGAGGAAAATGAGCAGGGCTCAGGGAGACACAGGACAGTATTAAGCAGCACATGTGCAATTGGAGCCTCAGAAAAGGGGAGGCAGGAAAAATATCGGAAGAAATATTCAGTGACATTTCCTCAAATCTGATGAAAAATCTGTATAAGGTAAAACAAGGTTGAGCGCCCCTAACTCAAAATGCTCCAAAACCCAAAACCTGTGCACCAACGAAGCCACAAGTAGAAAATCCCACACCTGACCTCGTAAGACAGGTCTCAGTTGAAATACAGTCAAAACTTTGTAACAAGCATAAAATTATTTAAAATATTACATAAAATTTCCTGCAGGCTATGTGGATTAGGTATATATGAAAAAAAAAAATGAATTCCATGTTTAAACTTGGGTCACATGCCCAAGATATCTCATTTTTTATATATATGCAAATATTCCAAAATCTGAAAAAAATCCAAAATCAGAAACACTTCTGGTCCCAACCATTTCAGATAAGGGATATGTAATCTGTTCTCACAGATGCAAGAAGCTCAGAGAAATCCAAGCAGAAGAAACATAGAAACAAATACTCAAACAGCTGAAAACAAGTGACAAAGAGAAAACCTCAAAGTGGCCAGAGGTGGCAAAAATGCCAGATTACATACAGAGGAACAAATTTAAGAATGACGGCAAACTGATCATCAGAAACTATGCAAGGCAGAACACAATGGAACAACATCTTTAAAGTATTAAAAGGGAAAAAAACAGGTCAACCTCGAATTCATACTTTTTCAAGAATGCAGGTGAGACAAAGGCTTTTTTCAAAAAACAAAAACAAAAACATGACAATTCAGATACAGCAGATCTGCACTTGAGAAATGATGGTACAAGTTTTTCATGTGTAAAAAAAAAATGATACCCAACGGAAACTAGGATCTACACAAAGGAATGAGGATTTCAAGAAACAGTAAATATGCAAATAAATGTAAATTCTGGGTTTTTAAAATATCTTTAAAAGAAAACTGATTGCCCAACATAAAAATAATAACACTGTATTTTGGACTGTATTACATATGTAGCAATAATATAACAAAAAACGGGATGAGAGAAATTGAAGCATACTTTTGTTAAGGCACTTATTCTACACATGAAGTTGTATTATATTACACGAATGCAGACTATGATGAGCATAAGCTAAGTATGTACATTACACATCCTAAAGCAACCACTAAAAAAGAAAAGAGATAGCTAATGAGCCAATAGTGTAGACAGAATGTTAAACTGCAATCACTCAAAAACATATCCAAATAATTGAAAAGAAGCTATGGAAGATGGAGGAAGGGCAAAAAGAACAAATTAGTGAACGACAAATGAATAGTCAGATGGTATACTTAAACCCAACCATATTAATAATTACATTAAATGTAAATGGTCTAAGTACTCCAATTTTACAAAGACATTGTCAGATTCGATTTCTTAAAGCAAGAGACCCAACTGTGTTGTCTACAAGAAACACACGTTAAATGTAATGACAAGAACAGGTTAAACGTAAAAGAATGGAAAAACAGTTACCACAGAAACACTAATTAAAAGAAAGCTAGAGTGGCTATCCTAATATCAAATAATTTCAAAAAAAGGAATACGACAACAAAACTAGAGAAGGCCATTTCATAACAGTAAAGGTTAATTCCCCATGAGGATGTTAAAATTCTAAACTCCCCATGAGGATGTTAAAATTCTAAACATGTATGCACCTAATGAAATCACTTAGAACAGATGAACCAAGAACCAATACAACTGAAAGGGGTAATAAACAAGTCCCCAGTTGTAACTGGAGATGTCAATACTCCTAATAATTTTTAGAACAGGGAAACAAAATTCAATAAGGATGTAGAAGACTTGAACAGCATTATTAACAAACCTTACCCAACTGACACTTACAGAGCACTCCACCCAAGAACCACAGAGTATACACTCTTCAAACATTCACCAAGGTAGACCATATTCCGGGCCGTAAAACAACTCTCAACAAACCTAGGAGGATTAAAATCATAAAAGGTATGTCCTCTGACTACAAGGTAACTAACCTATAGATCAATAACAGAAAAACACTGGGAAAGTACCCCAATATTTTTTAAATCCCCTAATTCTTGGAAATTAAATGATGTACTAATACATAACCCATGCATTAAATAAGAAACCACAAGGGAAATTGGGAAATATGCTGCTCTGAATCAAAACGAAAACACCGCTGTCTACCTGTGAGCACACCTAAAGTAGTGCTTAGAGAGAATTTTCAGCATTAAATGTTTATATGAGAAAAGAAGAAAGGAAAACCTAATGATCTAAGCCTCTACCCTAAGAACTACAAAAAAGAAAGCAAACTAAACTAAAAGTAAGCACAAGAAAGAAATAATAAACAGCAGAAATCAGTAAGACAGGAAAAAAGAGAAAAATCAAGTAACGAAAGTTGGTTCTCTGAAAAGAAACAGATAAACCTCTAGCCAGACCCAGTTAGCAAAAAAGGGGACAACGTGCAAATTACCAACACCAGGAATAAAAATAGCGACATGACTCAAAATCCCACAGACATTGAAAGGATAATAAAGGAATATAAAAATAACTTTAGGCCAATAAATTCAACAAACTTAGATTAGATGGTCAAATTCTTTGACAAACACGAAATCCCAAAAAGTCACTCAAGAAGAAAGAAATGACCGGAATGGTCCTATAGCTACTAAAAAAACAACAACACTGAATTCATAGTTAATGTTATTTTCACAAAGAAAACTTCAAACACAAATGGCTTCACTGGTAAATCCTATGAAGCATTTAAAGAAGAGACAATGCTAATGGTACACAAACTAATCCAAAATATAGAAGAGGCCTCATTTTATGAGTGCAGGAATGCCCTCCTAGCAAGGCAGACAGACGCTCCAGGAATGCTGCTGGCCAACGCCTCTCATGAACAGACACACAAATCCTCAAACACATCAGCACCAGCACATTAAATCCAGCAATCTATGAAAATAGTAATTCACCAAGTCCAGGTGGGCACTTGTCCAGGAACACAAAACTGGCTGAAGACATGGAAACCAATGAAAGGTATCCACCATATTCATTGCAGAAAAGAGTAAAACAGGCCGGGCGTGGTGGCTCAAGCCTGTAATCCCAGCACTTTGGGAGGCTGAGACGGGTGGATCATGAGGTCAGGAGATCAAGACCATCCTGGCTAACACGGTGAAACCCCGTCTCTACTAAAAAAAAATACAAAAAACTAGCCGGGCAAAGTGGCGGGCGCCTGTAGTCCCAGCTACTCGGAAGGCTGAGGCAGGAGAATGGCGTAAACCCGGGAGGCGGAGCTTGCAGTGAGCTGAGATCTGGCCACTGCACTCCAGCCCGAGCAACAGAGCGAGACTCCGTCTCAAAAAAAAAAAAAAAAAAGAGTAAAACATCCCCCACCTGCTGAAGGGCACCTGCACAAACTACAGCTGACCACACACTGCACGGTGAAAGACGACAGAGAAGCCACGGTGGGGAAAACTGTGGATGCCTCCTCAAGGGCCAAGATATTGACACCAAACTCTAGCAAGAAGACACGGTCAGGGCAACAGGCAGGTTCACTTCAGAATGTCCTGACAAAGCATTCAAACTTTACTAAATCTTGACCCTTTTAAACATTCTGTGACCTAATGGGAAGCGCAGCAAAGCACTTCTGCCACAAACCAGAATGACGCTGCCACCAGGAGGGCTCCACAAGTGGCAGAGACTGCTGCTGAACTTGCCAACTTCATCTTACAACAAAAGCTTTACTAGTGTGAATGACTCACAAACAACAGTTATTCAGACTTGCATATCTGGCGGACATTTTCTCAAAATTGGACAGTCTGTACCTGTAATGAACACAACTGACAGTATCTGCTGCTGATGATAAAAGGGGAACTTTCGTTTTTAAAAAATGTTTTTGTAGAGATGGGGATCTTGCTATATTGCCCAGGCTGGTCTCCAACTCCTGGCCTCAAGTGATCCTCCCACCTCAGCCTCCCAAAGTGCTGGAATTACAGTCATGAGCCAGTGTGCCCAGCCAGAAACTTCAAGTGATGATTAAAATGTTACAATACTGGTACCCACCACCATGGCTTCCCAATACTAAATGCCTTTTCTAAGGAGAAAGGTGGTGATACTAACAAATACTATTTTTAGGACTGTATTAGGAAACGTCAATATTTGGAAGATCTGTATAACTCAATGAAGCAACATTTTCCACAGGGCCGATGAAAGACACTATGAAATCACTCAAAGTGCAAGGCATACCAGTGGATTCTAACATCATAGAGAACAAAAAGTTCACAGCGGGGGTCTCAGATTGCACACGGCTACGAACCCTCAGGAAACTACCACTTGCCAAGTCCTGATGTAGCGTCAAAGGAAAATATCCTCCATTATCTGAGAAAGTTGTTAAAACACTATTCCCTTTTAATTACTTATCTGAGTGAGGCCAGAGTCTCTTGATGTGCTTCAACCCAAACAACATATCACAACAGACTGAAGGAAGCAGAAGCTGGCTGTCTTCTATTCATCCAGGCATTATGAAGTTTTAAAAAATGGAAACTGATAACATTCCTCCCTAATAGGTTTTTATGGAAAATATAGCTACTTTTTATTTTAAAATGTTATTCATGCAAAAAGCTAATAGGCTTATTATCTAAATGAATTAATGTTTTAAAATTTCTCACTGCTAATTTCTAATGGGGTAAGTATTAATATAAAACTCACATAATCTCTTTGGGATCCCTCATAGGTTTTAAGTGTGCAAAAAGGCTCTGAGAGCAAACAAAGTGAGGACCCCCAGCAAAGAGGGCAAGCACAGATCCCACCCCAGCACTCTAGCCCACCCCAACCCCAGCCCTACCCCTCCACAACACGGATAGGGCCATTTAGGGACCTAATCTCACCATCTACAAACCTGAGAATGGAGAAACACACTCATGTCCTCCACCAAAGGAGGAACGCGAGGGTTCTTGTCTGCCCTTGGAGGAAAATGCTCATTCTCCCTTTTCTCATAAAGGCTTTCCACAACCTCCACTCTACCACCATCACTCGCACAAACCTTTCCACCAAACGTGACTGATTCTCTCTGGGAGACATTCTCATAAGGATCCACTCGAGAACTTTTCACTATTTTAGCTTAAAGTTGGAAAAAAACGAGCAGAACAGTTTGGCATAGCAAGTCAGTATATGACTACAGTTCCATATGAAAACATTTAAAATACATTAGATTTTTGGTCAAGATGAAAGACCAAAAAAAAAAAAAAAATCAACCAATCTATTCTAATTGGGTTCCCATGGTAACTGTACAATTGGGTTTTTCAATATAACATCCCCAAGGCCCAATGCACACTTGTAAAATATACTTCCAACAGCCTGAATTGTTTTTACATTACAGCACTCCCAGGAAGATCAATTATTATACGTCCCCACCCTAACTATTAGTGGCAGGAGATGTTAACACTATTTGCCATATTAACATAACTCATGTAAGGAACACTACATATCACAATAATTACATAAAACTAATCATACACTTCAGATTCATCAAACATGTTCTGAGTAATAAACTGACACAACTGCTGTCACAGAACCGTGTTTACGAAATGTAAGAAATCACGCCCAACTACAGACCAAACCATTATGCCTCCCCTATTGATTTCAAGGATAAACAGAATCAATCATTAATAATTACATTATAAGATGACCCTCAAGGTTAATCATATTCTTAGAGACTCTCACTATGGAACTGAACGACAAACATAGCTGTGCTAATAAATAAATAAATAAAAGATAACGAAGAATTCAAATCCGCACTTTAAATAGTAAGAGCACTACAGGAAGCAGAGCACATGCCCTAAGCCAGGACTCTGGCTTCACCCTGCATCCACTCCCTGCACAGCTGGGCCCCCCAAAGCCCAACGACAGGGGCACAATGCCAGCCTGTGCTGCAAGGGTCACAGCCAGCCAGAATGGGGGCATAGCCAGAGTTTAGGAATGGCAAGATCCTTCAGTAAAAGGCTGACAATTTGAGTTTCCTTTGCAACAATCATAAAATCCCTATGAACTTTATATATTTTGCAGATCTACCATCCACGGCATGAATTGGTGAGTTAGACAGAAGTAAATTTAACCTTTTCTATCTACCTTTTCTATGTCACCCCATCAGCAGCCACATAAGCCAGTATGGTGAGGTGTGGGCCAGGAGGCTTTCAGCAAGAAAGCTGGTCCCTAAATCAACAGAGACCTCCAAACAGTCTCCGAGAGCTATCTTAGCCTGAAAAGCAGCAAAGAGTATGGTTCTGAGAGATGTAGCTGGTGTCCAACCAGATGACCACATGCTGTCCTTTGAACCAGGCCAGATCAGAGTGTGTATACTGACCAATCTGGAGGGGGAAAAAAAAAAAAAAATCAATCAACCAACAAAAAGAATCCCAATAAACCTGTAGAGACTGGTTTAAAAAACTCAGTCTTGCAGCATTTGAGCTGGTCTCTCCTTCCCATCAGGGTGAAGGTTCCTCTACCGCTTACCAGAGCATGCCCACCCAGGGCCAGGACAGCACCAGGCCTTTCCATGGCCTGCTGGCCTCTGGGGTCTCCTGCTTTGCCTGCTGTATCCTGTTCCCACCACCACTGATGTTTCTGGTCATGAAATCTGGGTTTCTGTTTGTTATTTGCCTTTTACCGCGATACACTCACATCTTTTGGGATGCCAAGAGTTAAACCTGAGAACAGTGACTTTTTGGAGCACTGTCTGATGACAAAGTTATCCTCAGCTCCCAATTCCAACTTCGTACACAATCCCTTGATGAGTTTTGTGCCACTGAAACAACTTTAGTCTGTAATTCACCTATATATTGGTTTGCCTGCACTGCCATAACAAAACGCCAGACTGGGGGCTTAACCAACAGACATGTATTTTCTCACGGTTCTGGAGGCTGGCAAGTGAGAGCTGCTGGTCCTGGCTGATTCCGTTTCCGGTGAGGGCTCCTTTCCTGGCTTGCAGACAGCCTCCTCCTTGCTGTGTCCTCACACGGTGTGGGAGGGAGCAATCTTCTCCTTCTCCGCTAAGGCCACCAATCCTAGTGGAGTAGGATCCCATTCCTGTGACTCGGTCAGCCTTAATTTCCTCCTAAAGGCCCTGTCTCCAAATACAGTCAAACTGGAGGTCAGGACTTCAGCCTATGCATCTTGGGGACATGCTTCAGTCCACAGCACCCTGTGCCCAGCGCGCTGTGCTGGACCTTCCATTTAAGTAGAAGCCACACACCAGGCTTTGGAGAGCATCCAATCTAGCATTCCACCATCAAGAGATGGAAACAATATAAGCCAAGTAGAAAACAGTAATGTGTGAAGGGTCCCAGAGAGGCAGAGATTACGGGGGCTGAAGTAGCTTCTGGAAGAAATGAGAGTGGGGAGGATTCAGAGAGGGCAGCAGAGGACATCTGGGTGGGGGTCAGGTCAGAAGAGGTTCCCTGAGGATAGAGCAGAGGCAGCTCCGGGAAGAGAGGGACACGGGTCCCCCACTCACCCAACCTCAGGGCAGAGCACAGATGGAGAGGCCCAAACGCAGGAGGCCAGCACTGCCGGGGTCCCACGAGGCCACAGACTTGCCTGGCCTGCAAGTGGGGTCCACAGGCAGGGAGGCTGTGAGGACCATGCGGCTAGCTCTCACCCTGTCTGTGCCAGTGCCCAGCTCAAAACTCTTTCTGGTCCTCACTAAGCCACTCCTGTGGCAGACCCCGCCACTCAGTCTGGTGTGGGTTCAACATGTCCAGAAGCTTCCCAGGTGCCTCAAAGATAGAAGAGGGAGGCGGTGTGGGCGTGCAGGACACCCTGAGTTGGGAGGGTCCCCGACCCCTTGTGGCAGGACACACAGGGCAGCACCCCCTCCAGCCAGGCCCTGCAGCCTCAGCGTGGCCTTGGTCCCAGAGCTGACCTCTCTACCCGGCCACTCCCAGCAGCCTGGCGATGGTCCCAGCATCCTGAGTCAGGCCTGCTACACCGGGTCAGTGTGAGCACCCAGGAACCCCAACAGACCATGGAACCAGCACTGCCCCGGACAGCAATTCCCCCCGAAGCCGCACGATTCCCGAGAACCCAGGACACCCCTGGAGACCATGGAGCTGCTTCTCCCTGGCCAACACCAGAGCCTTCCACCTTTCCAAGAAGCTATCTGCTGCAACTGTCATGATCTTCACAGCTGGGGGAGAAGTGTCTCAGGCCCAAGGAAGGGAAGTCTTATGAGCAACAGATCCCCACACCCAGGAGAGAAAAATGTCTGAGGAAGTGAGAACAATGACCCCGAAGGCTTTCCGGAGTGACAAACAATCCAAAAAATGCGACAAGGACAGCGGGGGCCACGTCCAGCTAATGGGAGATGACCCAGGCTCTGGGAGACGTTCTAATTACATTCACGGTAGAATACAACAGGAAGGCTTACAAGCCCATGCTTCCGGAGGACAAAAAAAATAAAATAAAATGACTGCTTCTGCCTCAAGGCCCAGGTGGACGCAAGCTAGTGGCCAAGTGACAGCAGTGAGCCCAGGAGGACCCTAGAATGAGAGCTGAGGGAGGCAGGGACCACCCTCCCGTTTGCCTGGGACATCCCCGTTTTAGCACGGAAAGTCCTACCTCCTGGCAAATGGTTGGTCACCTATGAATATGGTCACAGATTGTGGCTCTCCAAGAGCCTGTCCTCTTGCTGAGCCAAGGACAACCACAGGGTGGTCAACTGTGGCCAAGAGGGTGGATAACGTTAAACTTTAAGAACATTAACTTCAGAACCTGTGCATTCCTTCTAAGGAACAGTTCTTCCTTATTTCAGAAGTGGCACCATGGGAGCGGCCTCCTCAGCAACCTCCTGTGTCCTGGTGGGAAGCCCCTCCCTTCCCACGTCGCCTGCCTCTCAGGCTGGCCTGGGCTGGAGACTGATGGCCTGCAGGGGCACTGGGAGTGTGCTGAGCGGCCTGCACCCCGCACAACCACAGCATCCATCTGACTCGACGGTTTAATCTGTTGATAACACAATGGTGACAGAAACGAATTTTTCTGCACAATAAAGAATAGCACACATGGGCTTTTCTTGGGATAGCTAGCTAAATTCAGTAACTTTTAGAAATACATCATTCCTTTTCTTTGCCCATTATTCTAGGAACTTCCACTTGAGCATTAAAGGCCTTACTAATAAGACCCACTGCATCCGCCGTGCCCCACGCCTCTCACACACCTGGCTGAGGGTGGCACACACTTTCTCATCTGATCCCCCGTCACCCAGACACACACAGCCCTGCCCTGCTGGCACAACTTTAACTAGATGACAACTGCAGGAGGCTGAGACTCTGGCTTTAACACTCCCAGAGTGAATCCAGGCCTGCAACAGTGGCCTCAACGCCCCCACCCCACCCCGTGACCCTCCTTCCAGGACTTCCCATCTGTGCTTCCAACACACCGATCTGCAGCCATCCAGGCACCTGTAGCTCTCACTCCTCCCCTGGGAGCCTCCTCCCCAGACCTTGCCACCTCTCACTGTTCAATCTCCACTCAAAAGCCACCTCCTCGGAGGGGCCTTCTTCAACCACTTACCAAGCCCCCCCAACAAAGGCCAAGCTCTTCACCTCATTCGGTCTAGCCAGCCCTCACCAGTACCTACAAAATGTGTGGGTGTGACAAGCAGGTCTCCCCACCACACGGGGAGCCCCTCAAAGACAAGGCTGCCGAGGCGAGCCCAGGGCCCGGAGGAAGCCCAGCCATCCTCGTCAATCTCTGCTGCCCAGAGGCATGCTCAGCCACGCCAGCCCACAAAACATGTCATGTCATGTCATGGTGTTTAAGGAAACTCGGCCCCAGTACACACTATTTCTAATTTGCATTCTGATGTGACTGTACCTCTAACACCTGATGGTTTGGTTTTTAAAATTCCGCGACTCCTGCAGGACGTACAGGTTGCCCCTAACAGGGACAGGCTGGGGTGGGAGCAATGGCAATG
The DNA here is from genome assembly GCF_008728515.1 of Papio anubis. Taxonomy (NCBI): domain Eukaryota; kingdom Metazoa; phylum Chordata; class Mammalia; order Primates; family Cercopithecidae; genus Papio; species Papio anubis. Next base: position 3,864,017 of record NC_044986.1, read on the forward strand.
AGCCTGGGTCCACTGCTGCCATCCTCGCCTGAACGTGGTTGCAGTCGGGCAATCTCCCGCCTCAGAACCCAGAAGCCAGGCAGGGCAGAGGGGAGCCTGTTTACCCTTCCAAAGCCAGATCCTTTATCTGGTTTCCCTCACATAAAAAGCACACACACCAAGGCTTTCCTCTCTGTCAATAAGAAAAGCGATTCTAAACTCAGTCCCTCATAACCACACTCTCCGACTCCCACCTGCTCAGCTCTCACCAGAAGCCACCAGGGCTGACCCCAGCTATACCTCCTGAAACTGTCCTCGCCCTGCCAGGCCTGCTGCCACCATCCTGCCTCCTCTGCCCCAATCAGCCCCCTGCCAGCCCTGTGATCTTCTCTGGGAAGCGCTGACAGGCTGGTGTTCCCCACTCACAAGGCTCCCAAGGCCCCTCACCCAGTGCAGCATTTGGGCTCCCTAGGCCCTGGCCCCACCGACTGGCTCTGCCTTCCTGTCCAGCCCCACATGCCTGCCACACCCTGCTCAAACTGAACTACGGCCAGGTCCCCAGATGCATCCGCGTCCACAGTCCCACCGCTCTGCTCAAAATGCCCAGCCCTTGGGCCACTTGGAGAAACCTGACCAGTAGCCGCAGTCCCACAAATGTTTCAGAAGGAATCAGGCATGGGTCCCTGGCCTGCAGGGACACAGTGAGGTGTGTGCACAGTCCCGGGACATGGCTGGCCCTCTGCATCCTCCCATCTTTCCTCTGGCCCCACTGCCCTGGTCGCTCCACTCTCTAGTGGGGTGTGGGGTAGGCACAAGGCACACGCAGGGACAGCTTTGCCATCCCTACACCCAGCCTCGCCTATGGTTGTCTGCCTTGGCAGGGTCCCCAACACCTTCAAGCAGGAATACACTTGGGCACGTTGTTTCTCCCACAGTGCTAAAGACAACACTTGGGGTCACACTGATGTTCAGAAAACTTTAGCTACATAAACAGGTATGTGTCTGTTATGCCCTGTCTTGCCCCTTAAAGGACTTCTAATAGTTTCTCAGGTTCATCGTTGCAAAGACAGCCTGGCACAAGTGGTTGTGAGCCTGTGCCTGGTTATCAGATAAATCTGGGTTGAAAACAAAACTCCACCTCTCCCCCAGGAGGCCTGTGCAAGTCACTCAAACTCTCTGAGTCCTGGGTTCCTCATATGCAACACAAAGACACTCACAGCGCCTTCTCCTTCCTGGGGTGACGGTGAGCATTTCCTAAGTTGGTCTGTACAAGGCAACAAGCGCCCAGAACCACCACGAGGGTGAGCTGAACTATGACAGGAGATTAAAGAGACACCCCAAATAAAAATAAGGCCCATTTCCACAAACACACGAAATGCTGCAGACTTCCCATTTTTGACCAAGCTTACCCAGCGGACCGGCATTACCCCTCACTGCTGTGGTCTAAACGGCCGTCACACATGGGAAAACACTGTCACATGCTGGTGTCACTGCTGGTTCCTGGCCACTGCCATCGTGTCGGATCCTGTGTTGGTCCTTTGGGAAGTTCTTTCAATTTAACAGATGAATAATGTCAAGGTTCCCACACAGTGTCTCGGGCTGTCAGCAACTGCCAAGTGCCCCTAGGAGCACACACGAAGCCCACCTGCCCACTCTAGCCTGACGTGGCACACCTGAACCTTGAGAACGCTGCCACCTTGATAATGTCTACTGTGAAAAGACAGAAACAGGTGGCAGAGCCAGTAGCCTCTTTACAGATAAAAGGATTTCAGAGACCTAGCAAATGAATAGGGAACTAACTTATGCTGCACACAGACAATGCTCTGCGACCTTCTGGAACCTCAGATACACCGAGGTGGCAAATGTGGCCAAGTGACCCCGACCTCCAGTCCTGCCTCCACCAAAACCAGAGCCACTCTGTATCCACAAACACCAGCCGCCTTCATTCAGGCCTCCCCAGGGCCAGGCCTCCTTCTGATGGGAACTGTCCCTGGCCCTACTTTTGGAGAAACCTGGCCTTGGAAGGTTAAGTAACTCTGCTCAAGGGCACAGGATTGTAACTCGTGAAGCCAGGTCCAAATGGAAGCCAGTCTGTTCCTAGCAGGTGCGCTCCTGACTACCATGCACACGCCCCCGGTGAGGGCTTGGGTGTGTGCAGATCTGCAAAATAAAGATTCGGACTGGACTCGGGGAAAACAAGCGCTTGAAACAGTTCTTCACCATCTTCTCGTTTCATCCTTCCATGAGACTCAGCTCCAAATTAAAATTTCTACCTATGTAGTGGGTAGAAATTTTACTTTAAAAAAAATAAGGATTTATTGTCTCGTGTGCTTATACTTACCCAGGTAGACAGAATAAGCATGATCGTCCCCACCCCATAGATGAGGAGGTACCTGGAGGGCTAAGAGTTTCCCAGGGTGACCCAGCTAGGAAACAGCATCACTCCCACACACGGTTCTGGCACTTTCTGTAGAAAAGCTCCATTCTGTTCCACAAAATGTATTCAGCTGTGCCTCTGAAAGTTAACCCTCACCTGAGACCAGGAAAATGCTTTGACCCAGCAGGGGATAAAAACAAGACAACCCTCTCAAAAGGAAAGGGGGGGTGAAATATGATATGGCTGTCCATTCTTCACATTTGTTTGTAAAACTAACGCTAAAACTAACGCTAAAGTTTTGGTAACATCTGCACCTGGTCATAACCACAAAACTGAAAATTCGAATGCTATGATAACATGTTGGGTTTGCAATTTGAAGAGATTCACATCTCTCAGGAGTTACAAAACCGCACTCAGACCCATATGCACAGACAACCTGCAGCAATGCCAACTGCCAATGGATCCTTCTGGAACGGGGACTCGGAGCTAGCCTGGGCTGGACAGTGCTACTTCCCAGAGGATCCTAAGGACTTCCCTAGAGGTGCTCAAGCATTAGGGTCTGCCAGAATCCCCTGGCATCCCTAGGTTCTGATCCTGTAGGTCTGCCATGGGGCCCTGTAATCGAGAGACCTCTCTAGCCAGCAGCCACAGTAATTCTGATGCAGAGAGCCCAGGCCACCCTCAGAGAAACGCTCTGCCGCTGTTGCTTGTGAAGACCCCACTTTACGGAGAGCAACAGGTTCGAGGGGCTGTGACTCGTCAGGCCTTGCTGGAAACGCATTCCGGTGGTGGCTCTTACCCCACACAAGCAGGAGAGACGCCTGAACATGACATCCCTGGCTGCCCAACTGAGTCCTCTTGGTTGGGGAGTAAAATGTAGCTAAAAGTTTAAAAACAAATGATAAATAACTAGCAATTACTACATTTCAACATACAATGCGCCATCTCCTTCTCTGTCCTGAGATTCATTCACTCTCTTCACCCACCTAAATATCTCTGAACATCCTGTGCCAGAATTGCCTGATCTGTCAATAAGGTAAAAGTTTTCTAAACCTCTATGCATATGACTCAATTTGTCGGTAAAAACTGCCACCCGCGCTGTGCTTGCAGAAAATTGTCCATAAACACATCACTGTGACTGGCAGAACGATGCCTATAATAAAAACAAATAGATTTAACGAGTGCCTGCTTTTACATGCCACGCCGCTGGTGGACCATCCATTCGGTGTCCCCCAGCTCAGGCTTCTGGGAACGGGCGACAGGGCTGGGTGGGAGACTTCGCTCACTTCACAAGCATCACGGGTGGAGAATTACTCTACCAAGAAACTTTTAGGAGCAGGAGAGTGAACACACCAGCCATTTATCGCGCTCTCACCATTCCTTTCGTGGTTACACACACTATGACCAATTTAACAACCATAAGAAAATGTTTTTGTAGAATTTTTTACTGGTTTTAGAACAGCTACCTCCGGTGGGGGGTGAAGGGGACATGAGGCCTCCTTGGAGAACCCGGCTCTGCTGTTAAGCCACTGATTCAACTGAAAACAACTTGTGGGGTCAAAACCAAGTTTCACCCTTCAGAGCATCTGCATGGGCAGCCCCCAGGCCGGCCTATTCAGTTATTTAGCTGGAGGAGCTTCGGGCATGCAGGCTGCCGCCGACTGGCTTCGCTGCCGGGACCCAGCACCTTGGCAGGTCTCAGTGTTTGATCCCTTTACAGGTGAACCACACCAGCCAAAGCCACTCTAATACTTCAAAGATCAACAAAATCAAAAAAATGATTTCTTCCTTTTCGTAAGTGACTTTAATAGCTCTATGGAGGAGGAAGTCATTCATTACATTCCATACTATATTCATTAATTAGTTTTCCCCAAACCATGCAGCCCTCCTATATAAGTTGTACTGTCAATTTTCTTTTTCTTTTTTTTTTTTTTTTGGGAGGCCGAGGTCTGGCTCTGTGCCCAGGCTGGAGTGCGAGTGGCTGAATCTCAGCTCACGCAAGCTCCACCTGCCTCGGTTTTAAGCCATTCCTGCCTCAGCCTCTCCAGTGGCTGGGACTGCAGAGCGCCGCCATATCACCCGACTGGATTTTGTATTTTTAGTAGAGCGGTTTCACCATTTTAGCCAGGATGGTCTCGATCTCCTGACCTGCATTGATCCACGCCCGTCGGCCTCCCAAAATGCTGGGATTACAGGCTTGAGCCACCTTGACCAATTTTTTTAAGTCAAAAAAAAAAAAAAAAAAAAAAACAAACTATTTCCGCCAACTAGCAGACACGCAGCAGTTAATGAAAAGCCACAGAACATACATCTTGCAACATCTGGTCCACAACACAAGGTCTCCAACTTCTACTTAGCTCTGCCCAAGACAGGCCTGCAGAGCTAACAGCATAGGTTCACAAACTCCTCATGCCAACCAACGGCCCTCCTGGACAGCTCAAACCTCCTCCCTCCCAGATAAACCCTTTCACTTCAAACCAAGAGTGGGGCGTAGGGCTGGCTTGTACATCATGAGCGTCTATATAAAGACTATACCACCCCACGGTCAGGTTATGGTTTATGTGTCTCTGATTTTAAATCCTTCAGGTCTGGTTTAAATAATATCCTGCAGGGCCAGACACGGTGGCTCATGCCTGTAATCCCAGCACTTTGGGAGGTCTAGGAGGGAAGATCACTTGAGTCCAGGACCACCCTAGGCAACACAGGGAGACCCTGCCTCTAAAAAAAAAAAATATTAGCCAGGCATGGTGGCACACACCTGTAGTCCCCGCTACTCGGGAGGTCAAAGCAGGAGGTTCGTTTGAGCCCAGGAGTTTGAGGCTACAGTGAGCTATGCACTCCAGCCTGGGCGACAGAGCAAGCCCTTGTCTTTAAAAGTAATAAAATAAAATTTGTGGTAAGACCCGAGCCCAGAAAGTAGCTGGATCAAAAGCTACCTGTCCCAGGAAACAGAGTCAGGAAGGACTGTAGCAACAGCCCAAGAGCCAAATGAGCACAGGGCCCTTCAGGGTCTGGGAGGCTCAATGTGTCCCCTGTAGGAACTAGAGTCCCAAAGGGAAGTCAAAAACCTCAGGGCAAGTGGATCTGAACAAGGAACTTTATGCTGGGGAAGGGGGTCAGAATGAAGCGCAAAAACAATCAAAGAATAATGCTAAAGGAAAAGATAATGCAGAAAATTCAGTTTTGCCTCTATTTTCTATCAAAGAGAATATACTATAAACTGAAAAGGGTATTAACACCAAAAAAAAAAAACCAAAAACTGGAAGGTGAATCACTGGCTCCTAAACGTATGTCCTCTGCAAAACAGGACAATTTAGTAAGTTTATTTTATTATAAAATACTGGAAGCGTCAGGGCTTTGGTGTCCTAAGAAAGGGCGGGAAGAAGACTGGAGAGGAACAAACTCTGAGGGGGCAATGAGGAAGGCAAGTTCTTTTTCAGGCCTTCCTGCCCCCTTCTTCCCTGCAAAAGAAGAGAGGAGGCCCTGATTGAGACACCTGGGAAGGAAACCCAAACAATGAAAGGTAAGCCCCAGGTGATATCAATGTAAGACCTCAACAAGTTTCAAGAATCTGAGCAGCTGAACAAAGTGCTACCCAATGTGTACCTAGGGCTCTATTTCTTTCAACCTTACTAACAGCAAAGCCTTTTTAAAGTAGTGCCTAATAATATTAGTTAAATCGTTATTGTGATACAGATTTTTTTTTCCTTTGGGACACAGTTTCACTCTCATCGCCCAGGCTGGAGTGCAATGGGGCAATCTGGGCTCACTGCACCCTCCACCTCCCAGGTGCAAGCAATTCTCCTGCCTCAGCCTCCCAAGTAGCTGGGATTACAGGCACGCACCACCACGCCTGGATAATTTTTGTATTTTTAGGAGAAACAGGGTTTCACCATATTGGTCAGGCTGGTCTCAAACTCCCGACCTCGGGTGATCCACCCACCACGGCCTCCCAAAGTGCTGGGATTACAGGCATGAGCCACCGTGCCTGGCCCAGATATTTTTTATTATTATTAAAATATATATATTGAAAAGTACCTGAGTATAGCTCTGTACTGGAGGCCTACTTCATTCAGGCCCCTGACTGTGGCAGACACCACTCCACTATTCAAATTCTAACAGGAGAGGGAGGGCCCAGGAAGACAGACACGACAGGCGGCAGAGTAAGGCCAGCTCTCCTCTGCTACTTGCAGGCAGGCTCTGGGTCCCAGCAAGTATCCTGGCCTTCTGAGTTAATGTGTTGTTAACAATCAGCCAGGCTCTTGACTCGGTTTCCTTCAACATTTTCACAGCCCCACCCACCAAGTGTGCTAAGCTTTCTTTTTTTTAAATCTGTTCATCTCTCAGAGTGTTTTAGCCACTGAGTGGGCCCTAAAAATAACAAAACCATCTCCTAGTCACCTGCCCAGGGATGGGGCAGATGACGGAAGAGTCTGCCTTCACAGATACTCTATAGGTTTATATTTGGATGTCTATGTAAATAACCAGTCTAATTCTCAGCTCTCTGTGCTTAACTCTCTCTGCTTAACATTCTACTGAGAACAGCTGTGGTGAGGGAAGACCAAGCCGCTTCCCTCAGTCTGATGATGGTCCCAGCAGGCAAAGGTCGCACACACATGTACAAAGTCTGCTTTCCAGGACAGAAAGCCAGCTACCCGGCTGAGGCAACTGGGAGCAAACACCACCCTTAGATTTCAGGAGATGATGAACCCAGGAGTGCGAAATACATAGTTCAGAACTCCTCTGCGGTGTTGTCACCAACTTGGGAATTACGGCGCCCAGTGCGTGTGGCTCTCCAGCGAGCCTTCCTTACTCTAGGTATTGATGAATACAATTAGGGTGTGAGGTACACAAACACCAGCCATGGTTAGGAGGAGGCCCCTAGAACTTGGCCTCCAGCAGGAAGGAAATATGGGACTCTGCCCAAGTATGCTAAAGGCTTGCTGCAAGCCAAGGCCTGCGCAGGGGCTTCTGGAAGCTTCCCGGAGCAGCTGGCGGAGGGAAAGCTGGCAGCATGGAGGGGCAGGAAGAACCCGGGGCCCGGGCCTGGAGCCGGCACCTGGAGGTAAGGCAGAAGCTGCCACGACCCCCGCCACACGCCAGGCCACAGTCACTGCAGCGCAGCCCGGTCCAGGAACCCCAGGCCCGGGGGAAGGCTGGGCAACACTTTGGAGGCACTTGGGGCGCACCTGGAGTTCGCCCGGGGTGGGTGGCGGTCAGGGCGGCCCCAGACCCGAGTGAGGGCGCCTGCAGGACCACTCGAGACTGCCGCCGTCCCGAGGGAGAGCCCCGCGACTCTGCCGGGAGCAAGGCGACCCAGACACTCACCAAGTCGCAAACGGTGCAGACCGCGAGGACCTGCGGGCGCCGGCACGCAAAGCGTTCTAGTGGCGCGGGCCGTCCCAGCATATCCGGGGCGCGGGGGCGGGGCCGAGGGGCGCAGGGGCGGGGCCGAGGGGGCGCGGGGCTGGCGGCATGGGGCGGGATCTAGAGCGGGGCGGAGCCGAGGACCTGAGAAAAGCAAGAGAGCGCGCGGGGGCGGGGCCGGGGCGCGCGGGGGCGGGGCCGGGGCCGGGGCCGGGGCCGGGCAGGGTGTTCCCGCCCGACCGGGTCGGCGCATGCCCAGTGCGGCGGCGCCGGACCTGAGCCACTCTGCGCAGCCTCGCTGGATGCCGACGCGCGGGCCCGGGTCCTGCAGCAGCGCTAGCTACTCTGTGCGCCTGACACCCCGGCCCTTCGGCAGGTACAAAACAGGCAGCGCCTTCCCAGCTTCCGCCTCAGGTTCTGTGCCTTAGTTTGCCAAATAGCCCATACCTTTTCCTGTCACAGGGATAGTCCGCGGGCGTGCAAGCGACCTGCCACGTGCCCGAGTGGTCCTGAAGGCGCGCGGGGGTCGTAGGACGGCGCCCGCTTAGTGAGAATCCCAGTCTTGCTCGGGGCGGCTACACTGAGCCCGGAGCGCGAGTCTCTCCCCTCCTGAGGCCGCTTCCTGGGTCAGGGACCCTCAGACCAGCAGAGACCCTGTCAGGGGGCCGTGGGGCAGCCTCCAGGGCCTGTGGTGGGCGGTCCCGTCCAGGCGCTGCAGTCACCGATGGCCTAGACACGGCCAGAGCCTGACTCAGCCGCTGTGCAGAAAGCGCACAGGGTGCCAGGCCCTGCTTGGGGTTGTGTGGACATTATTAGGAGCTGAATTGTGTCCACCAGAAAAGCTATGTTGGAGTCCTAACTCCCAGTACCTCACAGTGTGACCATATTTGGATATGGGGACTTTACAGAGATAACAAGTTAAAACGAAGCCATCAATTAGTGGGCCCCTCATCCAGTAGGACTCGTGTCCTTGTAGACAGAAGGCCACTTGGGGAGGAGGATTGGAGGGCTGCACCTGCAAGCCGCCAGAAGCCGAAGAGGACAGGCTCCTCCCTGGAGCCTTCGGAGGGAGCAGGGTCCTAACACACCTTGGTTTCACACTTCTGGCCCCCGGAAGTGTGAGACAATAGGTTTCTGTTGTTTAAAGCCACTCAGTGTGTGGCACTTTATTATGGCAGCCCCAGGCAATGGGTACAGAAACCATTGTCTCTAACATGGTTGGCATGACCACCCCAGGGAGTAGTATCATCCCTGGAGGCTTCGGAGAGGTCACACACCCCTTGGCAGTTTCAAGGATCCCATCCAATGCCCACATGCTCTAAGGCACCATTGCTATGGGCCTTCTAGGTTCTGTTTGTTATCTTAATGAAAAGGGGTCTTCGCCTTCCCAGTGTAGCTTCCCAGCTGGGATTTGGCCAATGCTCATACCTTCGTATTTGTGACTTGCAGGATCCAACATATTAGCATGAGTGATAAGGGTTGTTCAGAGGAGAACTTCAGCAGGATTTGCTTTGGGATGAGCCCCGGTGACAATACAGGCTGCATCATTGATCCTTTGAGGTTCCCCACCCTGCACCGTGCCTTGGATGAGACATGTTTTAAATAGCTGCTTGTGGAAAATAAACTAGGCCCTGAGTACACGGTATAATGGTCAAATCAAGGCACTTTTTCCCCACTGAGCCTGGACACAGCCTCGGAATCCTTCTCAATACTGTGTTCCAAGCAGCCATTCACATTTAAACTAATGTGGAAGGAGAGATGAAACATGTTTGGCCTTGGCTCTGGTTTTTTTCTATCAGCCTTCTGTAAGACTTTGGGAAACTCATCTGACTTCTCTAATCCTCAGTTTCATACTCTGTAAAGGAGTCTTATGATCATGTACCGTGCGTGTATACAAACTATCCTTCCATATTAGGGCATGTGTGCATAGGGAAAATAAACCACCAGCACCACACCATACTACTAAGAAATGATGCTATACACCAGGCCGCTTACAGCCTGTTACTACCAGGACCCAGTTAGAACCAGGATCCCAATAGAACCAAAGGAAAAACAATGCCGAAATGGAATCAGAGTGCCGACCAGTATTCTAACAAGTGTGCTGTTAAGTAGTTTTGCAGTTAACACAGGACTCATACGTTTATCTGAATAATATTTTCAGACGAATCCCTAAACTCTTAAGAAAAAGAGACTGGCCCGTCTTAGCATCTCTCATTCCCCACCCTAGGAAAGAAAGGCCAATGTGGTCATCCAAAGGCCCTTTAGGAGGGCCCTGTGGGAATGGGGAGGTGGTCCACGAGAGAAAGTGCTGGCTTCCCGGGGAGACGTGTGGACCTGGCCCTGGCTCCACTGACAGGACTCAGTCCCATTGCTGGTGTGGTAGGAAGGACTATAAGAAGGGCCACAGCTACTTCAGTGGTAAGGACTGTGTCAGGGCTCCAAGATCAGGAGCCGAATGTGGGTCTCAGCGCAGAGGGGCAATAGGGAAAAGGCCACCACCTGACCAATGACTGGCCTGCAAAAGACCAGGATTCAAGGATGTCACCACTTACGCTGTCCGATGAGCAGAACTCAAACCCACACTCCCTACACTTGCTGGTGCAAGCTCCTCCCTTCATCATGGTAATTTCAAAAACCCACGTTTTCATCAAGAGCTCCCCCACGCCTCTCCCCCTTGTCCCATTACAATCTCATCATCGCCTGCGTGTTCATCCTACTGTTAAAGGAACACAGGATGGCTCCAAAGCGAGGAGGTCACCGGGTCCACTGAAGAGTAAGGAACACAGGACAGGGAGGCTCAGATGTGGTGCCAACCGTACCCCTCACTGAGCAACCCCTGACTTCTCTGTTGATAGGATGACAGCGCAGGACTAGTTGGGTGAGATTCCTTTGAGGTCTCCCATCTTCGGATTAACAAATCACAAGCCCTTTTTCTCCAGACACAGATTCCTATGAAGAACGTTTTACAAAAGAGGTGGGAAAACCGCAAAAGGGTATGCTCAACTCCATTCCGACTTCTTCAAGGAGCTCCCTGGATTTCCTTTAAGATCAGCCAGCTTTCTTGTGGGCACTGGGAACAATGTTAATTTGCATAGTTTCTTTAAACATCCAAATAGATACCTTTTGGGTTAAGCAAATGAACATGACATGCGATTGCTTCTAATAATTTGCAACCCAAGAAATTTGTTTAATAAGCCTGTCTTCCCAAGCTACTTTTGTGACATTAGAGACCATTTACAACAAAGCTGTCTTCAGTAGTCAACCTTAATCCTTACTACCCTACCTTTGGGAAATGAAAGGATTTTATAACGATCACATAAAACCTTATGTGGTTTGAAAGCCCCAAACTCCGGACAAATGTGTGATGGTCGTGTAACAAAAGAAACATATTACAGAGCTCCCCACTTTAAGTGTTTTACATATGGTTTGCTTTTAGGATAGCATCTCTGGTGGAGGGCTTTGCTGATTAACACAATTGATTTTCTTAGCCCCAGTGTTCCTGTAAACGTTGGAGCCAAGAGCCGGAGTCAGCGCCTTGGACCTGGGAGAGGCCAGGAGGCCAGGGAGCCTCAAGCACTCTGGAGGAAGAAGCCTGAAATGAAAAGGTGGGGGCCATCAGTAGCGGGGTTGGGTGCCAGGTGCTTCTGATTACACTCCTGTGTGACACTAGTTGTCAGCATGGCAGAAGCATTGTGGTGTAACTGCAGTAGGGAGTGTAATCCATGAGTAGGCAGGAGGAAGGGCGGGAAGGAGGGACTTCAGGCAGGAGGAAGGGCGGGAAGGAGGGACTTCAGGCTTTGCCTCACACAGAGGGTAAGGGAATGGTGCAGGGTGGAGAAAGGGGATGGGGGTGCAACTAAAACAGGAGGGGCTCCTTGGCTCTTGCATTCCTCCAGAGAGGCAGAACATCCTCCTGCCAGGAGCCCCTGGGAGCTCCTGTTGAGATCTGGAAGCCTTCAGGCCCTTTTGTGTCAAGAAGGGCAGGAAGGATAATTCCTAAGGAAATGAACCAGAGGCAGCCCAAAGACTCCTATTCGAAAGACTTTTCCTGAAACTTCCGTTGCCAGTTTGTGGGTGCAGGGCCTGGAGATGGATTTACGCAGGCCCTTGTGGGGCTTGTAGTGGAATGGCGCACAGATAAGGAAACAGTTTGCTCTCTGGAGCAGTGCTCTACCCAGGAGATGTGCAGGGGCAGTGGGAGTGCGAAGGAGGCCCCTCCCTGCGCTGACTCTCCCTGCAGCAAGCCCTTTTCTTTTTTTTTTTTTCTCTTTTTCTTTTTTTGAATTGGAGTCTCTCTCTGTCGCCCAGGCTGTAGTGCAATGGTGCCATCTTGGCTCACTAACCTCTGCCGCCCGGGTTCAAGCGATTTTCCTGCCTCAGCCTCCCAAGTAGGTGGGATTACAGGCACACACCACCATGCTCAGCTAATTTGTCTGTATTTTTAGTAGAGACGGGGTTTCACCATATTGGCCAGGCTGATCTTGAACGCCTGACCTCAGGTGATCCACCCGACTCGACCTGCCAAAGTTCTGGCATTACAGGCGTGAGCCAACGTGCCCGGCCCATCAAGCCCTTCTCAAGCGCCCCAGTGTTCAGTGTAGCCCCTCACAGAGAAAACAAGCTCAGCCAGGATATCTGCTGGGGTTGGAGGAATGATGCAAGGAAAGATCTGCAAGAGAAAATGCATGGCACTGGATGTCTAGCGGGAGAAGCACCACTTAGGTGAAGAACCACGGCTATTTGTGGAATTTGGATCCGGTTGTCCAGTAATTGGTGGACAAAGATCATTGCAAACCTTATATAGCTCTTCCCTCCAAACTGTTGCAACTTTAGACAATTGACTCTCCAAGGAATGTATATAATGAATGTAAAGAAAAAAGTCCACTCATCGGGTGTATGTATTTGGATACGTTGGCTTGGAGAACTACTCACACAAATGGAAGCGCTCTGGAGGATGTTTTCCCAGCCTGGGAGGGGCTATTTGAGTGTCCACGACTCAGGACTGGGATTTTGTTTGATGTTGGGCCTTTTTAAACCGGCTCCTACACTCATTACAAAGTGTTTTCGATCCATTTTCGGGAAGGGCTTTGTTTGTAACACATGGTTGGCAGTTTGGGCAGAATCTTTTAAGTGGTGTGAAGAGCTGGGGAGTGTGCACCTGGGTCGCTAGGAGGAAGTGGGTCTCCCCCCTCCCCTGCCCCACTGGGACGAACCAGAAGCGCCCATGCTTTTGTGACTTGGAAATTAAAGCAACAGACGTGGGGATTGTGATGCTGAGATTGTGATTTGCTGTCATTTGCTTCTGACTGGGAAACCACACATGAAATTAAGGCAGGAAAAACAGCCACACTAAGGGTTCTGTCTCAGTACCAAGACACAAATTTAGAAAGGAAAAGTGGCTGTATTTCCTTCCAGGGTAACTGCTTCAATCCAGCCTGGTGCACTGAACCACTGGTTTAAAGTAACAGGAGACAAATGTGGGAGAGTGATCACCACCTGAGTGGCAGAATTGGTGCTGGGGCTGGTGCCGGGGCCGTCTGTCCCATTGTCTCTTGGCCTGAGATAACCCCACTCAATCTGGGAGTGGGGAAGGACAGACACGGAGGTCTTCAGAATGATCCCTCCATCTGTCTGATCAGCAGCCCCTGGAAACGAGAGACCCTCCCTTCTTTGTCCAGGAGCCCACTGGACAGGAATAGGACAGCATCTTCATTCCTGGCAGGGGTAGGGGAAAGTTGTGAAGCCGAGGGTGCTCATTTCTCGGTGAGGGCATGTCGGGCAGCCTTTGCTGGTACTCCTCGTGGTGCAGGTGAAGGAGGCCCACACCAAAGCCGCCACCCCCACAGGAACCTTTATTAGAAAGTGAACTACAGCCCAGAGAAGGAAAGGCAGGAGGAGTCCAGGGCACAGAAGCTGGGCTCAGCTCTCATTCTCTGGGCCCTCCGCAGGCCTTCCTCTTCTCATCTTCCCCAACTCCAGGCAGGCTTTACCCACCCAGGAGCCAGGCTTACATCCTTTCAGCTCTGTGCCCCCAGAGTTGAAATACACAATGGTATTGGTGTATCAAACCACATCAAAGCTATCTCCCAACTTCCCCCAAAAAGAATCTTAGGGAAGGACTCCAATTGGTCTACCATGGATGATTAGGATAAGCTCTGGACCAATCATGGTGGGTAGGGGAATGAGGTGCTTTCCCAGCCACGGTCACATGCACCCACATGGCCTGGAGAACAGGTCTGATACAGGAATGAAGGGAAAGGGGTGAGAAGGGCAGGATCACCATGAGGTAGTAAGCCACCAAGTCTGTATCCTCCCTGTTCACGGGGATGGTGCACCTGCTGTGTGCCAGCCCCTGAGCCCTGTGTGCTGAGCGCTGCATACTCACATGCTGTCTCACCTTAAGTCTTCGCAACTCTTTGTCTACCAGCTGTGTATGGTTTGGGTTGGGGAGGCCCTGGTGAGGAGGGGGCTGGGGGTACTCTGCTTCCTGCAGCTCCATCTTCTGCAAAGCAGTAGAGGGAGTTTCTGGCCACTAAATAAGTGCCCGGTGGATCTGACTCTGTGCATTGGAGCTTTCCAGGGAGGCTGTTGACAAGGGGACGCATTTCATGAGGCTGGACAGTGAGACAACTTGGTGCCAACGCAGGGCACTCTCCTAGCCTTGTCCCTGCCCCAAGGCCAAGCTAAAGCATTGGCAAGTCTGTGCCTTGGTTCTTTGTCTTAGGAATTAATCTTAATTAGCACATTTATTGGAGATTCATTAAGATACTAAAGAACTAGAAAGATAGGACTTGTAGAAATTAATGATAATACAGTCATGCGCCACATAAGGATGTTTTGGTCAACAATGAACTGCCTGCACCACGGTGGTACCGATAAGATTATGATGGAGCTGAAAAATTCTTATCACGTAGTGAAGTTGTAGCTATCATAATGTCGTAGTGCAACATATTACCTTGTGTAGGCTTGGGTATGGTTAGATACACAAATACCATGCGATACAATAGCCTGTTGTGTTCAGTACACGAAGGTGTGTCACCTGAGAGCGATAGGCTACTCCATGTAGGTTTGCGTAAGTCTGCTGTGATGTTTACAAGATGATGAAATTGCCCAACGCTCAGGATGCAGCCCCATGGGAAAAAAATGTGTAACCATATTTGAAAATGACAATGACTTTTTAAGTGACAGACTCTGGGCTAGGTGCTTTGTACCCATCCTCTTTCTGCATCCTCACAGCAACCCTATCAGGTAAGTACTGTCATGATCACAGCTTTAGAAATGAGGAAACAGAGTGGTTGAGTAACTTGGTAAGATCACACAGCAGTAGGTGTTAGAGTCATTTATGATTTATTGCTTCTTTGATGAGTAGCAGCCATAGGAGAATGAGAGCTGACATTTACTGGGCCTCACAGGGGACATTGATGGCTTTTACCTGCAAGCTCTACTGTCTCTTTGTGTACAGCAAATCTCCCATTGGCCATAGTGGTGGACTGATCAGAGTTCCTGCCCGAGTGGGTGTACAGTTATTGCAGGGAGGTGCGTTTTCCTGCTGGGGCACAAAGCAGGGACCATGTGGCTCTGGGGCTGCCAGTGGCCATCTTTTCAGGGAGGGAAGTTGCATGGAGATAGAGAGAAACAGAGCCCAAACCACATTGTCGAGCCCCTGGATATGACCAGATCTGATCATGAGTGTAAAGCCACCCCTGGGCTTCTCATTTCTCTGTGACAACAAATTCTCTTGTTTGAATAAACAGCAGTGAGCTGGGTTTCTGTTATTTATGACCAAGAGTCTGGAACAACACAAGGGTCTCCTGTGTGTAGACACTCAGTGCTGTGTGTTTTCACATGTGTCATCCTTCTAAAACTCACAGCTCTGACCAGGCATAGTGGCTCACGCTTGTAATCCCAGCACTTTGGGAAGCCAGGGCAGGCAGATCACCTGAGGTCAGGAGTTTGAGACCAGCCTGACCCACATAGTGAGACTCCATCTCTATAAAAATACAAAAATTAGCCGGATATAATGATGTGTGCCTCCAGTCCCAGCTACTTGGGAGGCAGAGGCAAGAGAATTGCTTAAACTTGGGAGGTGGAGGTTGCAGTGAGCCAAGATCACACGACTGCACTCCAGCCTGGGTAATGGAGCAAGACTCCACCTCAAAGCAAAACAAAAACAGCAACAAAAAAACTCACAGCTTTGTGAGATGAGTATCATTATACCCATTTTATAAGAGGAAAATAAGGATTACAGAGGTCAAGTTACTTGTCTAAGGCTACTCAGCTATGAAATGGACAGAACCAAACCTTACAAAAAATTACTGATCTCCTAGCATCAATATTCCTAAGAATATTCCCAATTCCTAAGAATACAGGATTAGGGAGGGGAAGGGAAGAAGGAAAGACGAGAGAGAGAGAGAGAGAGAGGAGGGAGGAGGGAAGGGAGGAAGGACAAAGAGAGGGAGACAGAGAAAAGACTGTGTTAGCATTTTTCAATTGAGGAATTTGAAATCTTTGGGTGGCAAGTTATGATGGTATATTTCTAGGGCTTAGGAATTTTATCCTGCTATTTGTTCTTCAAATAAAAGAATCAGAGTTGCTGACTTAGTTTAAACCAACTCCAAAGACTGCAGAGTTGACTGCTGATTAAAAACTTGTCTTTCTTTGTCTGAGAAGGAAATAGTAGATACAGTTTCCCTGAATGTGTCACATTTGCAAATTTGATTTTCATTTGCAGCATTTGAAAATGCCAATGACTGGAAAAATATAACTTGATTATTAACAAGCTAGACATAGTAACTGAGGATTCTCCTTGGCATCTACACATGCTTGTGTGATAAAAATAAATTGGAAGAAGTCTAAATATGCATTTAAAGGTGATTTTAGGATCAGCAATCTAACAGTTTTTCTGGTCACCCCATGCTAGTAAGTCCACGGGCTAATTCAAAGTACAGTGGGTTCTTAGATGAATAAAATCTCTAGATTCTAGTAATGCAAAAGGTCACTTTTGATTCAATGTGCTTTGCCATTTGTGAACTGAGCCTGAATCTTTAAAAAAGTAAACACATTCCAGCCATTTTATTTCTACTCTCTTTTAGAGACGTGCAATCATTTTTAATGGTTAAACCTGTATTCAATTGCATTTTTCAAATCCTCATTGTTTCATTTCCTTTCAGTTCTGCTATCTAAAAATTTTTTTCCACCTCATTTTTCCTGATCATTTGTTCTTCATACATATTCCACAGCCACAGCCCCCTGGTTGCCGAGCACTAGGGAGAGTTGATAAGAGGAATGAGGTGGTGTTCGGGAAGGAAGGAGTCAGCCCCTCCTAACCCTGCTAGCCACAGAAAGACTTTCAGATTTCTATCGACTTAGGAATGGAGTCTATTGGAATGTGGTTCAAACCTGCATCTTGCATCAGTGGAAATGGGCATTGTGATTGCTGTACTGAAACCTGTGCTCAAATGCACTGGGAGTTTTACACTGTGTTTCGAACTTCCAAATAGATAATGTCAGAACATTTCTGAAATGGGATACTAACATCAAGATATACGACACCAATCAACAAGTATGAGGCAAAGCAGCGCGTAGAACTCGGGGTGGAAGAGACTCCCAGAGAATTTCCATTTCCATTCCCTGTGTCAACAGCGTGGTAACTCACCTCCTAGATTGCTTTATGGTTTCAGGAGAAATTCTCAGTAGGCTCCCTGTGCTGTACTCAGCTCCACGTTCAAAGCCCAGGAATTAGATATGTCGTAGTTTATGAAACTGTTTATGAAAGGATCTTTTTTGAATTGTTCAAAAATCCAAAAGGAGTCAAACTTTGACAGTTGAAGACAACGGCAAGAGGGTCATAGTGATCTCCCCGGTGCAGCCTTAGCACTGAGGCTCTCTGGTTGAAAATGCAATTTCTTTTCTGTGAATTTCTTCCAGCCCGTAAAGCTCTGTTTGAAACTTCTGCCTTTTTGAAAGGATTTCTTTACTATGAAGCAGCTGACAAAGGTCATATGATGAATATGTTTTGGGGATGATAACATTTTGATTAGATATGCAAGAATCTTCTATCCTTCCCTAGGATGTCGTATTCTAACGTTTTCCATTATTTTAAAAAATCATGTAAGTTGATACTAGTCTGCAATAAGAACTTGAATTTTGTGGCTTATTTTCTTTGCTGTAATGTGCCAGCACCGTGGGCATCGTTGCAGGGAATAAATGACTCTTCCCCAATAAACCAAATGCCCAAAGAAGCCCCTGGAGGAGGCAGGGATGTCCATAAAAGTTGAAATGGATTTCATAATATGGCGTTCAATTTAGTATAATAAGTAGAATTCAAAAATAGCCTAATCTGCCAAATGAAAATACCTTTGCTCATCACGGAGGGAGGGACCTGGTACAGGAATCAAATGTACATGACTTAAGACATGCCAAAATATTTTTTATTAAATTATTCATTTTCTTCCATTTAAGTCATTAGTTACCTGGAAAATTGAAGATCTTTCTCTCTCTCTCCCTCTTTAAGCTTGAAAAATTAGCCCCTTAAAGACAGCTACCAGAAAGCATTTATCAAAAGGCCCATCCTGGTTCTGAAGCTTATTGAGAAAAGGTCTGTGTTTGCACCTTTGTCGTTCTCCTGCAAAGATTCTCAGTAACAGAAACTATTTCAAAAATGATGCCGGTAAGCGGACATCATTAATTGTTCTCTAATACTGGGATTGCTGTGGAAAATGAAGCACCAAGACTCAGCCTTAGAAGGCAAAGTGGGAACCTGTTTAGAAGTTTGATAGATGACATCATGATGTTCAGAAGAAAAAACGGGCACTTAGAGACAGAAGCACCCGGAGAGTGATGGGAGCGGGCTCTGGTTCCTGTGCCACTGGGTTTGATGAAAAATCAGCACAAAGACAAGAGAGCAGGGAAAATGAAGAAAGATGAGGGGACCCTCAAACCACAAAGGTGTTAAACACGCGCTTTCCACAAATGTAGTGCTTCTAAATCATGTCCCCAGAAATCAAAATGATCCAATAATCGCTGCAAAGTATGTATTTACCAAGACAAAACTTCTAAATCTCATTTTGGAAACTGAAGGTTTGGGAGTTTATTTAAAATTCTTTTTGAATTTTTTTTCCCTAAACCCTTAATAACAGAGAAATGAAACAATGGACACATCATCTGACGCAGTTTAATGATGACACTTTCACAAAATGTTCATGCATCCACGTTTTACTCCGTTCTTAAGCAAAGTGATCCATAAGCCGTAAGTAAAATGATTTGAATGTCCACCTCAATAGGTATTTTGATAATAAGATCTTTAAAAATGTTTTAATTAGCAACCAAATGCCAATTTTTCCAGGCGTGTTTCCCACTCCCTCTCCACCCAGGGTCAATAGCAGCATCCAGTGTTTTCAGGCTGTCCCTGAACTCTTTGTTCAGTGATTGGAACTGATGAATTGTAGCTTCCTTTGAGCCAGACTCTGCCAACAGACCTCAACTTGCATTTGTTATGGAGCCAAAAATAACCTTTAAATGATTAAATTCCTCAGTTTGTTTTGGTGGCACGACATGAGAAGACGCATTGCACCCCAGGAGGAACTCCAAAGATGAACCTGGAGGCATCCTAGCTCCATCATGTCCTAGCTCTGTGGCCTTAGCACATTTCTTAGCTATACAGAGCCTCAGTTTTATTGTCTGTGAAATGGAGATGATAATACCTGACTTACTAGGAAGGCTTGCAATTGACTGTGATAATGTCAATGGAAATGCCCACCACCCCTAACCACAGCAGGGGTTCAAATAGTTAGCTTCCTTTGGAAAGGATTACACAGCACTAGGTGTAGAATCTTATAACCCTCATGTAGTGCTTTAGAGTTGTTCAAATGCTTTAATATCAATCATTGATTTCTCTCATAATAACTTCAAAAGCCAGTGCTCACCTCTCTCCTGACCTCCAGACCTGGTATGTAGTGGCCTATTTTGCATCTCATGGAACCCGCCCTTCCCCTGGAGAGCCAGGTCTTTGTGAAATGTCACCAGCATCGTGTCTGCTCTATGCTACCCCTATCATTGGCCCCCAATGCAAGTCTTTTTTTTTTTTTTTTTTGCAGACATTACACTGGTATGCAATTATTTCTGCAGCTAGAAGGTGCTGAATAAACATCTGTCAGACAAATGAAAACATGAAAGAAGGAACCCATGAAACAACGCAAAGATAATTCTAAAATGGAACTGAGAGTTAAACTCCATAGGCTGGGATGGCTGGGGAAGGCATCCTGGAAGAATCAGGACTCAACATGGAGCAGAGGGGGAACTAGGGTGGACTCAGGAAGGAGTGGAGGAGTGGAAAATCAGACTAAGTTGAAAGTGGAGATGCCAGAGGGGCACCTGCAGGGATCGGGAAGTCAAGAAAGTGTTTGAACTTGATGCAGTGGTTAATAGTGAGCCAGGGCAGGTTCTTGAGCCTAAGAAGGATGTGGGAGATCACTCCAGGTTTTCTAGCTGTGAAAGATGGATAGGACTGGCTCTACAAAACACAGGAAACATGGCAATGGCCACCTCACTCCAACTAGCTAGGAAAACCGAGGAAAGGCTTCAGAGAATGGCTATTGTTTATCAAATGCGTTTTCCTTCCCCAAATGTATGGGCCAAAAAATTGTATGTTATAGCTATGGTAATACAGTAATTATTGACCTTTGCTAATTAATTTTTAAATTTCTTTTTTTAAAATCAGGACTCCATTTGAAAATGGCAGTTCCACCAGGCAGCAGAAGGATTTTCCCTGGAGCTGGCCCTCCCGTCACTGCGCCACTTCTAACGCCCGTGCAGATTAAAAGCTGCCATGTATGGGCAGATGTGGATCCTATATTTTGATTTCATCTAATTCTTCTTAAACTGGGCTGGCTTATTTAATAGGAGGACGTTGTGGCTCTTGCTGAAGGCAGAATTAGCAACCATTCCATTACCTTTTAAGACATCTGTGGACAATCTTTCCCAACCACAAAATCATTTCCATTCTCCAACCATCAAGTTTTCAAATGGATTTCGTAAATGTGCAAAAACTCCAAGCAAATCTATTTTTAAAAAATGTCAGGCTGCAAATAAGGAAAATCAGAAAGGGAGAAGCGAACACCATCTGTCAATGCCCCACCGGCCTTCACAGCAGCCCAGTTCTTATGATTAACCTAGCATACTCCCCATAAAGTCTAAATCATTCTCACCTTCCCAGGAGTTTGTAAGCCAGACAATTGTGAAGGGGAACGACTCATAATATGACTGCAAAATTTCACAGTTGAAAGTCAAATAGCAATGATTTTGCTTTGCCAGCCTGACACCACCTTGACCATGTGGATGTGAGTCCCTGGGCAGTGAACATGCTCTGTGAAGCGTCGGAGTCATGTTGGTGCAAGCAGCTCCTCGGTTTAAAAGGTGCTAGGACATGGTCACAGAGGGCATCGGGCACTTTTTTCTCCATCAAAATTCCATACATTATGATAACTGGGGAATTAATGCCAACCACAACCACAACATAAAACCTCCACCAGTTATGCTGTGTATGAGTCTGAGTTCTCCAGAAAAATAATATATATCCTATCGGTTCTGTTATATCTATATATCCTATAGTTGTGTGTGTATGTGTGTGTGGTGTGTACAGTCATGCATTGCTTACTAATGGATACATTCTGAGGAATGGGTTGTTAGGTGATTTCATCCTTGTGCAAACATCATAGTGCATTTACACTCACCTAGTGTAGCCTACTCCACACCAAGCCTGTGTGGTACAGCCTATTGCTCCCAGCCTGCAGACCTGTACAGCATGGGACTGTACTGAATACAGTAGGCGGCTGTAACACAGTGATAAGTATTTGTGTATTTAAACGTAGAAAAGGTACAGTAGAAATACAGCATGAAAGATAAAAAATAAGACACCTGTATAGGGAGTTTAACCATGAATGAAGCTTGCAAGACAGGAAGTTGCTCTGAGTGAGTCAGTGAGTGGTGAGTGAATGTGAAGGCCTAGGACGGGACTGCACACTACTGTAGGCCTATAGACATTGTACACTCAGGCTACACTACATCGATTTAAAAAATAAAGTGCTTATGCTGTGACATCGTGACAAGCTATAATATCACTCAGCAATAGGAACATTTCAGCTTCATTATGCTCTTATGGAATCACTGTTGTATGTGAGGTGCCTCATTACCTGAAATGTTATGGCACATGACTGTACGTATATACAATAATACGTATATAATGAGATTTATGTCTTCTTATAAGGAATAGGCTCCTGCAATTACAGAGGCTGAGAAGTCCCAAGGTCCGCAGGTGGCAAGCTGGAGACCCAGGAGAGCTGATAATGTAAGTTCCAGTCTGAGTTTATGGGTGTGAGATCCGGGAAAGCTGGTGATGTGGTTCTAGTCCAAGTCCAAATCTGAAAGCAGGAGAAGACCAACATCCCAGCTCAAGGACAGCCGGGCAGAGAGAACTTAGTCTTTTTTATTTTCCATTCAGGCCCTCAGTGGATCGAAAGGGGCTGACCCACATTGGGGAGGGCAATCTTCTTGACTCAGTCTATAAATTTGAGTATTTCTCATCCAGAAACACCCTTGCAGACACACCCAGAATAATGTTTAACCAAATATCTGGGCAACCTGTGGCCCAGTCAAGTTGACACATAATATATACCACCACATGCTGGTACTTAAAAGCATTAAGGATCATTTCACAAATGTGTTGACCATTTTAACCCACTCCTCCCCTGTGTGTAACTCAGACCATGTAACCTGAGACCCCATGTTAAAATTCAGCCCTTGGACTATGTCTTAAGGATGTCCCCATGGGTCTAGACATGCCACACATAGATTCATTGACAATCTCTGAAGAGAACTAAGGCAGGCATTCATTTTCCTCACATCTATATAGTCTTAAATAAGAGCTGCCATTCAGATACTGAAATGTGTGGTGCATTAACCTGCTGAGAAACACTCACTCTACTTATTATTTCTGAGCAAGACCCCACATCTACTAACTAGCACTCTTGTTCTCTTCTCCCATGTCCTTCTGCTCTTCCTTCTACCGGGCAAGCCCCAACCATGGGCATGATAATGTCAAAAGCAGACTTGAGAAGAGCAAAAAGAAGACACTTCCTTATTCACGGACCACCTCATTCATTCATTCATGCACCATTCATTTTGAAAAGAAATAATCTGCCATTTGGGTGGCAAGGAGGAGGTGACAAAACTGAACATATTAGGAAGGCACAAGAGAGTGAAGTTTAGAATTCTTTGCACACAAGTATTGAAATGATGAGTGAGTGGGTTAAAGGAAGAGTGACTTATTGACTGAGGTGGAAAGAGTGAGTGCAGTGGACAGTGACTGAGATCCAAAGTCCAAAGTTGGAGGACATTCAAGGAATGACAATGATCAGGAGTAACATCCGCTTGGTGCAACATGCCATGAGACTTTCTGAGCTGGACAGGGAGCTGCAGGCCTGCAGGGAGGAGCGTGACTTTGGCCAGAGTCACACTGCTGCTGGTTCCTCCTTCTCTGTCCCTGTCAATTGTCCCTGACCTTGCCCCCGACTCTTCAACTCTTTCAACCCTTTTTTAAATCTCTTTCTATTTTAGCATATAAATTGTGGTAAAATATACATAACATGAAATTTACCATCTTAGCCATTTTTAAGTGTGTAGTTCAGTGATATTCATCACATTCACAATGTTGTGCAGCCACCACCACCATCCATCTCCAGACCTTTTTCATCTTGCAAAATGGAAAGTCTGTCCCCATTAAACCATAACTCCCCATTCCCCTTCTCCCCAGCCCCTGGCGATCACTCTTCAACTTTCTGACTTTAAGAATTTGATGGCGAGGGACTTCATTTGGTGGAATCATACCGTATTTGTCCCTTTGTGTCTGGAGAATATCACTTAGCATGTCTTCTAGATTCTTCTATATTGTCACATGTGTCATTTTCCTTTGTGAGGTGGAATAATATCCTACTGTGTGGATGCGTCAGTTTGTGCATCCATTCATGCATCAGCAGATGCTTGGATTGTTTCCATCTTTTGACTATTGCAAATAATGCTGCTGTAAACATGAATGTGCAAATATCTGTTTGAGTTCTTGCTTTCAGTTCTTTTGTATATATACCCAGAAGTGGCATTGCTGAATCATATGGTGATCATATAGTTAATTTCTGGAGAAACTGCCATCATGTTTTCTTTTTTTTTGAGACAGAGTCTCACTCTGTCGCCCAGGCACAATCTCGGCTCACTGCAACCTCTGCCTCCTGGGCTCAAGTGGTTCTCCTGCCTCAGCCTCCCGAGTAGCTGGGACTACAGGCGTGTGCCACCATGCCTGGCTAATTTTTGTATTTTTAGTAGAGACAAGATTTCACCATGTTAGCCAGGTTGGTCTTGATCTCCTGATCTCAGGTGATCTGCCTGCCTCCGCCTCCCAGAGTGCTGGGATTACAGGCATGAGCCACCATGCCCAGACCGCCATAATGTTTCCGGTAGCAGCTGCACTGTTTTACGTTCCCACCAGCCATGCACAAGAGTTCCAATTTTTCCACATCCTTGCCAACACTTGTTGTTTACTGTTTTTTGTTGTTGTTGTTGTTGTTAGTATTTATCCTAATGGGTGTTGTCCCCAGCCTTTGGGTTTCGTGCCCTAGGATCCAGCCCCTGGACTCTCTCTTTCACATCCACACTCATCCATTTGTGGTATCTTCCAGGCAGAAGGCATCATAGGACATCCACCCACTAATGACTCACAGATCTGTTATCTCCTGCCGAGATTTCTGTCTCAAAATCCAGACTCCTTTATACAGCTGCCTGCCTACTTTCCTCCGGATACCCAAAAGACACCTCAAAGTCAACATTTCCACATCTGAATTCCTGATCTGTACATCCCCACCCAAAGCTACTTCACCCACGGCATCCCCATCTAGAGGATGGCAAGTCCATTCTTCCAGGGGCCACTGCCCTTAGACTTTGCCCAAAGCGAGAGGCTCTCAGGGGGACTCCTTCCCTACAGGGTCCCTCTTACTGCAGGCGTATGTGCACACACATACACATGCCATTTAGGCAAGAACATACGGGTTTCTAAGTCGTCATGAAGCAGGGCTTGGTGCTGGCAAGGCAGGACCCTGAAACATTTGCTCTGGATTCTGATGATACTCGGGCCCTGGGAACACCCCCCCAACCCCCCTACACAGACAAATCACCCGCCCTGTGCCATTGTCTCAGTACCACAGAGGTTTGTGGTGGAGCTGCTCCGTGGGAGACAGATGCTGCCTCTGTATGTAAGGGGGACCTGAGTAGGGAAGAGCAAAGACAAACGTATTAACTTCTCACACCCTTCTTTTAAGCAAGGTTACAATAGATTCTTGTGTAATGAAGTATCACTTCCCAGAATTGCCTAGTGTCCATTTTCTTACTTGTCTTCATGATCTAATATGTGATTCCAGATCTGCTCTGGTGAGCACGGGGTCCACAACAATTGCATGTGGTTGCTGAGGAACCATGGCTGACAATATTAAGCAATGCGTAGTCTCAAATTTGCATAAATGTAGGTCTAGTTATAACCTACATGAAGTGAGACACCCTTCCTTCCTTCCTTCCTTCCTTCCTAACTTCCTTCTTTCTCTCTCTCTCCCCTCCCTCCCCCTCTCTCCCTCTCCCTCTCTCCCTCTCTCCCTCCATTCCCCACCCCCTCCCTCCCTCCCTTCCTTCCTTCCTTCTTTCTTTCCTTCCTTCCTTCATCTCTTCCTCCCTTCCGTCCATCCGTCCTTCCTTCCGTCCTTCCTTCTGTTCTTCCCTTTCTTTCCTTTCTTTCTGACAGGGTCTCGCTCTGTTACCCAGACGGAGTGCAGTGGCACAATCACAGCCCTAGCTAATTCTTTTTTTAAATTTTTTATAAAAATGGGGTCTCCCTATATTGCCCAAGCTGGTCTCAAACTCCTGGGCTCAAGTGATCCTCCAGCCTCAGCCTCCAAAGTGTTGGGATTACAGGTTTGAGCCACCACACCTGGCCTACTGTTTTTTAATATAAGCAACACAGCAATTGTTGGTCTGGTTACATTGCTCAGTAGAATCATAAATAGTTTCATTTTTACCTAAATATTTCAGGTGATTTAATTAAATTTTCGAAGATTTTTTTTTAAAAATTAGCTTTGATTAAAGTTACTTCCATAATTAAAATTTGTGTTTTGCTTTTTAACAGCTAATTTTGAATGTTTTAGAGGCAATACTTTTTGAAAATATCAACAATTATTTAAATTTATTTTCTAAATTTACATTTAATTTCCTTTTTTTTGGTTAATTTTTAGAGACAGGATCTCGCTCTGTTACCCAGGCTGAAGTGCAGTGGTGTGATGACCATAGCTCACTGCAGCCTTGAACTCCTGAGCTCATGTGATCTTCCTGCCTCAGCCTCTGCCTCTTGAGTAGGTAGGCCCACAGGCATGCACCACCATGCCTGGCTAGTTTTGTAAACACATTTCTTAGAGATGAGGTCTCGCACTATTGCCCACCTGGCCTCAAGCAAACTTCTCACCTTGGCCTCTCAAAGTGCTGGGATTACGGCTGTGAGCCACTTAATGTACATTTTTGACCAAAATACATTCAAAATTTGGCACTTTTTCACATTAATGTTAAAAGATGAATTATGTGAAAATCTTGCTCATACAACATAATTATTGATTATACTGAAAAGAGGCAAGAAAAGTAAATTTTATGGAAAAAGTATATACTCATTTATGAATTATGGATGTCTTTATTTTTGACTTATTCAAGCATTGCTGGCCCATGAATAAAACCTCCAGACATGTACAACAAGCATTACATTCAGCCACTGAGATTTTGCCAACTTTCAGCCATATGAAAATAATAGCTTTCCACATATTTTTTGGTTTCATCATTATGAAAGCAGGAGGATAACCAATATTTTATTTAAAAGTTTGCTGACTCAGTTTCTTCTTTTGAAATATTTAGACCCCTGGTCTGTGGGCTTCTGGTTGTGTTCTCCCTCCAGGATCCATGTGTGCTAAGGGCAGGACAAATATGCATCTCATCCTTGACACCTCACTTTTTTTGTGTGGAGGAGGGCAGGAAGACAGAGTCTCACTCTGTCGCCCAGGCTGGAGTACAGTGGCGTGATCTCCGCTCACTGCAACCTCTGCCTCCTGAGTTAAGGTTATTCTCTTGCCTCAGCCTCCTGAGTAGCCAGGATTACAGGTGCCTGCCACCAGGCCAGGCTAAGACACCTTGCTTTCTTTTTGGTGCTTCATTCAGTGTGGCAGAGAAACCTGTTTGCTGGAGCTTCAGGTAAATGTAGTCTCCCAAGACTCTCATCACCTCTACCCTCATCTGTCACCTGCTCATGTGAGTGGCTGCGACTCACTCCTCTTCATTCGCTGCTCAGAGCCTTCTCTGTGACTCCACTCCTCTCCGTTCCTTGTCCAGGGAGCCTTCCACGCCCTGCCTCTAGCCTCCAACCACCCAGACCACATCTCTCCTCCTCTCCCAACTCTGCCAGTCACATGTTTCCCCCAGGGCTCCAACTGTTCCTGCTGCCTGAACACTGTTCCCTTTAGCACCTTTGCTAACCTGCCTACCGCCTTTGAGACTCAAATCCCACCTTCTTCGGGAGGCCCTCCTTGACCCTCTTCTTCAAATTGCACTTGCTTATCTGCAACCTGCCCTGAACCTCCACCCACCTGAACATGCTCTAAGTTTTTCCTACGCTCATTTCATCCTCAAAAATCCTCTATCATTGACTTAGTCATTACATGTATTTTCTAAACATTTCCACTTAAATACAAGCTCTCTAAGGGCAGTGATTTTTGTCTGCTTTATTCATTCAGGTATCCTGGCATATGCTGATACTTAATAAACATTTATTAAAGAAGTGAAAGTGGGCCAAAAAAATGTTCTTCAGTGGGGAGTAAAAGCAAAGTAGCTTTGGTTTTACTTGGGATCATTTGGTCAACCCTAGGCTGGTCCCCACCCTGATGGGGTATTCAAGGCTCAGAGAGCATGAACGTCTTGGCTGAGGTTTTGCAGATTGCAGGGAAAGAGCCCTGGAGGGCATCTGGTCTGACCATGGCTACTGCTCTTTCGGTCTTACCTTCAAGGAAGGACTCCCATGCTAGACCCCAGAATGGAGATTTGGCCTGCTAAGTGACAGGCAGTCCCTGGTCTTGAGCAGTGGAATCACTGATGATGAAGATACTTTTAGGACTTGCTTGTCAGGTGACTTGGGTGGAGACAGACAAAAAATTGGCAGAAGACTCACCCAGGACCTTCCTGACTAGGGTCAGGCCAAGGTTCAGGCCCAGTTCCTCAGGCAGCCACCTCCGTCTCAGCCCTGGCTATCATCTCTCACTGTCCCCAGATTTAGCAAATAAAAATTCAGGATGCCCAGTTAAATATGAATTTCCAACAAACAACAAGATTTTTTTTTTTTTTTTTTGTATAAATATGCCCCCATGATTGTGTGTATTGTTTAACTGAAATTCACAATTGTCTGAACATTTTGTATTGTTTCTGGCCATCGTATGTGCAGACCACTGTGGGGGAGCAGGGACTGGTCTCCGCTACTCACCTCTGAAATCCTTTCCTTCCCCAGCCTGCAGGCGTAAAAGGGCCCGAGGTACAGCCACTCCCCTTGTATCAGTTCCACGTAAGTGAAGCCCTTTCTTCTCCTCTTGGGGCAGCCTCTCATCCCAGCTGCTGGGCTCTTCCAAACAAGGATGGGTGGGGCTTGAATTCAGGGCAATTTCTCAAACATCAAAAGAAGCATTTAACTTCTCCCTGGGCAAGCCCTAACAGAGTCTGGCTGTTCTTCTTTGGGGAGACAAGCTCAGATTCTCTTTCTCTTCCTCTCTTTCTCTCTCTCTCTCTCTCTTTTTTTTTTTTTTTTTGACTGAGAACCCCATAGCAGTGGAAAAGGCAATATGCCAGTTATTTATATATATATATATATGTTTTTGTTTTTTTTTTAACCAATTAACCCTATTACACCAAGTTTTAAAGAACTGGAATGTAATGGAACATACTTAACATGAAATCTGTGCTGAGCATAATTCAGCCTTGCATGATTTGAAGACACTGTGTGACTCTACCAGACCCGCTCTTAATCTCATCATGGCAAGTACAAGTACATGACCATGGGCTCTCTCATCAGAATAGGGGGTGGTGGAGAGCTTGCTCAGCCAGGCACGACTTATGGCCAAATCACTTGTGCCTAGAGTCCAGCGATGGGAACGAGTGATTTCTTTGGCTGTTTCTTTCTTTAACAGGAAAAAAAAAAATGCATTCGGAAATAAGCCTACATTGCACAACAAAACGGCACTTCATCTCAGTCCCCAAGGAATCCATGGCATTTTGGTCGAGGCACAGTCTTGACTGACCACAGTTTCTCTCAAGGTGTGGCCTACTTAGCCGAATGAGCAGAGCACATCTATAATTAGCATTATATGCAGAATAAAAAAACTCATAGTCTTAAGCATCTGTTGCCATGGAAGCCGGCAGCAGCTCCAAAAATCTAGAGTGGTGAACGAGAATTGCCCACTCGCCGCTGAAGGGCCTCTTTAAATAAAGTTGCCTTTTTTCTTTGAATTCTGAATAAACATAAACCTGGGTTTTTAGTGCAAAATCCTGATTTCAAGGTTATTGATGCCATCCTAAATTAATACAGTCTGCGCAACAGCACACACCACCCCAGCCAAGCCAGGGATACTCCTGTCTTCTGAAAGCTTGACATTTGTTTTTCATCATGAACTTAAAGGTCACGGGCTACAGATGGATCAGAGTACCTGCCTGAGTTTACATTTACATGCATTTTATTTTATTCCCACATGCACTTTTTATGAGATCCATCACTAGAATAAAACTGTAGCGCTCCCATATTCTCTAGGCTGGCTAAAGTAGGAGAGTTGTCAAGCTGCTATCTCTACATAATTTGAATTAAAATAAGAAATATATGCTGATTTGATATTTCAAAAGCAACAGCCTTAGGTTTAATGTTGGCTAAAACTGGTCATCACGGAGAGTGCACACATTTCTAGACGTTACTTATTAGTGTAATTTGGGGGGCGGATTGATGATAGAGTCTAATCCTATTATGCACTTTTTATTTAAAGCCATAGACTTCTCATGATCCAGCGAACCCCAACATGATTAGCCAACGATCAATTCACAATTGATGGGGGAAATGCACCTGCTCTTATTTTCTACGAATGGATGTTCGTGTGTTTCTGTATGAGGTAAGCATGCCACTTGCATCACTGTATTACTACTGTATCGCCCCTTTTTTGTGATGCCAAATAACATTTTATATTTTTACCAAAATACCTGTGGAGCTGACAGAGCATGATGCATTCGTTTTCCTTGATTTTGTAGTGAGGGAAAAGGCTAGCATGAATAATTCAAAAATAATGCTGAGACTGTTAAGATTTAGTATTGGAGAGGTCATCACAGTTGGGAGAAATGAGCTAGGAGACTATTACTATTCCACGATCTTTGAATCTCAAGGTGACATCATTATTATTTCTCTATATCTATAATGTGGTGCTGCAACCAGCTTATTGCTGTGTTTCTCATGTAGGGGAGAAAGATCAATTACATACAGACCTCAAAATGTGAACCATAAGCAGAGTGCCCAATAAAACTGTCATTAACAGTTCCCACAATTTTAGCTGCATGCTTCCAGGTCAAGCTGCTTTAACAATGATAACTGACATTGAAAGTTTGAATAAAGAGCATCCATTCTAAAGGGAGCCATTTCTTAGCCACATAACTGAAACTCTTTAATAACACTTGCTAATTTCAGTCTGAACTGCAAAAAGTACCCTAATGATCAGCTTAGCACTGAGGATACTCAGAGAATGAACACAAGCCCCAGCATCCGCCTTTGAAAAATAGGTTTGTTACTGGATCGACATCAACGGCAAGCACTCTTGAGTAAGCATAAAGCAGTCCCATGCAATCATATTTAATTTATTCCTAGTTTCAACCAGAAGCGGAAAGGTATCACCAAAAAATAAAAAGCATGCTAGAGTTTACAGCGCTTCCCTCACCATTTGTTACTGCTACATAATCAGGATAAATCTTGCTTTCTCTAGAACAGGATTAAAAAACACCTCTACATTCAAAAATATTAAAATGGAATAGAGCTATTACTACTGCAAAATCCCTTTTTTCTACCCCCAAAGGGTCCCTACATGTTTAAAACATCTTTTTTACTTCACAGAATTTTACAAGCCTTCCCACCAGCTTACTTTTTAATTAAAATGTTCCTGTTAGTGTCAGAACTCTGAAACATCACATTTGGTTTAAAGGTTTAACAGTTCATAGCATTTGTGATTTTCGTAAGAGGGGATATAAAAGCACTATAGATTTCTTCTTTTAAGTGATACGAAAGCATATTGAGCCAATGTTTATCCTTGCTTGCTTTAACCCATTCCTGAACGTCTGTTGTATCTATCCGGTGGTAGGTCCCCTCTGGCTCACTGAGGTAGTTGCTAACAAAAGATGCTTCTCAGCCCTGCTCCTGAAGCCATGCTGGGTTTTGGTTTGTTTGTTTTTTGATAATTTTGGTAATGATCATTTTGAAATTTCCTCATCTGTTACCAAGTGGCTAATGAGCCTCTGCTTTATCTCCTTAAATTGTATTTAAACATTTA
Source organism: Papio anubis (assembly GCF_008728515.1). Classification (NCBI taxonomy): domain Eukaryota; kingdom Metazoa; phylum Chordata; class Mammalia; order Primates; family Cercopithecidae; genus Papio; species Papio anubis. The sequence goes on from NC_044986.1 coordinate 3,895,418, forward strand.
TAAAGTGGTATTTATTGTGAAATGATGATCTCTAAGTTAAAATGAAATATGTGTGCAACTGTCAAGGTTGGCCAGCTTCCTAAAAGACACTTTTTCCTCCTCTCTCTTTCATCTTCTATCTCTTTTTACCTCCTCCTCTCCTTCTCTGTCTTCAGCCACACGAGGATTGCAGAGAGCCAAGCCTAGTACATGCCCCCTGAGGATGCTAGATGGAAGGATGGAAGGTGCCAGGGTCCTTGTGGGTGTCACTGGGCTCATGACTGAGCCATTGCTGGAACACTTCAACCAGTTCTTTCTGGGCAGGGCAGTCATGCCACTTTTAGCTGGGTTCCTGTATCTTGCCTTCAGATGCATCCTGACTCATACAGTGCAAAAGCACGTGGAAAATTGCAAAAGATTCCACAAATGAATGCTGAACACATGATTAATATCATCCACTTACCAAGCTCCATGCCCAAAGTCTGCCATGACTTAGGGAACGAAGGCAAGAGATGAGCCCAACTCCTTGCTGGCTCAGGAAAATGTGCTAGGCTAGACGGGTTGAATGTGCCATTGGTTGGTAATGTTCAGCTGAGGGAAACACAGAGTTCATTCTTTTCAAAACATCAAAGGAAAATTAATGGCGTGGTATACAGGAGGAGTTGAGGATGGAGGCATAAAACATAAGCAACATAAATATACACGCACAGCATGCAATGTGCATGAGGTTGTTTATCTGCAGACAATGCTTTAACCCTCTGTGTTCTGATGCCCTCATTCCAGCTCAGAGAGGAGCCTCCTGAGAGCCAAGTGGGCAGCCTGGGAGCTGGTCACATTACTCCCAGCAAAGGGCCTACCCTGGCATCTGTTGAGGGCTCAGCAAAGTCATTTGGTTCCGTATTAGTTTCCTGTGGCTGCCATCACAAATTATCACAAAGCTTGTGGCCTAAAACAACCAAAGTGTATTTTCTCAGAGGTCTGGAGGCCAGAAGTCTAAAATCAAGGTGTTGGCAGGGTTGTTCCTTCTGGAGGCTCCAAGGGAAAGCCTACCCCACGCCTCTCTCCTGGTTCGGGTGTCTTCCGACAGTCCTCGCATCCCTCAGCTTGTAGAGGCATCACCCCAATCTCTGTGTCTGTCAGCGTGAGGCTGTCCTCTTGAGTATTTCTTCACATGGTGTTTTCCCCTGAGTCTGTGTCCCCAATCTCCCTCTTTTCATAAGAACACGTCACTGGACTAGGGCCCTTCCTAATCCAGTATGATTTTCTCTTACCTTGATTGCCTTTGCAAAGGTTCTATTTCCAAATAAAGTCCCATTCACGGGTACCAGGCCTACAACTTGAGCATATGTTTTTGGCGAACCCAGTTCTACCCACCAGAGCCACTACTTGTCCAATGAAAGTGTTGTTCCTGAGGCAGTGGGATCCTTGGGCCATGGGAAAGACCTGCCCTGGCACAGTTTTGAATGGCCACAGCTGCCCCCCAGGTGTCCAACATTGTAGAGGGATTTCTACAGTGCTGCTGTCCTGCTCCTTCTCCCCAGGTAGCCAGCCACTCCGGGTCCTGCTCCTCGAGGCTATTTGGAGCCTAGAGACTGGGGGGAGGGGGAGTTGCAGGGCCTGTGCAGAAGCTCGGGGCTGGGAGCCTGGCACAGGAGGAGCAGGCAGCCGCCCAGGAGCCCAGACCCTGGTCCCACCCTGGGGGCCGCCTTTGAAGTTGGCGGCAACTCTCACACCACGGGGACAGAGCAGAACAGGGAGACCCGGGCGAAGTCTGCTCTCCCCACCGACACCCTGTTCAAAGAGAATAGTTTGGGCAAATAGCTTAGCAAATAATGAATGAACAGCAGAGCCTGGGCCAGCCCAACAGGAGACTTGCTTGCAAAGGCTCTGTCCTCCCACATTCTCCATACCCCCCGTCCGAGCCCTGCTGGGCTGGAGGCTGAGCCAGAGAGAGAAGCAGCCCCTTGTCTTTTTTTTTTTTTTTTTTTTTAACATTTCATATGTATCTTGCTGTCCTGAAGATGCTCAGTACTAATACAAGTGGAGCACAAACAGGATTTATCAGCCAGTGTCTTATTTACTCACCTGTGCCTGCAACAAACTGCAGGCAGTCTCAGGACAAGGAGCCCGGCTTTCATGGGTACAGATGACTTGAACACTCTGAAGGCTTCTCTCGCCAATCTTTCAGAGGCTGTATCCCCTTTTGGTCCATAATCACAGCTAATGGGCTGGCCACAGAGGCATCAGGGGCATAAAATGGTCTAACACTACATTGACTATAAATAGCAAAGCCATAAGTGACATTACTTTGCAGATAAGAAACAATCACATCATTAAGCAAAGGTGTTTAGTGTATCAGTCACCCTAACTTTGATTTATTGCAAGGCATTTGTCTGTCACCAGCACAATGGAAGCTATAATGCAACTCAAGGGTTTAAAGAGAAAATTAAGATGAATATTGCTGCTAGCATCTGGGTTTGCACAGATGCAAAATGGGTGGGCTTGCCTCGCTGCCTGCAGGGCTGGCCTCAGCCCAGCTTCCAGGCCCAGAGGCTAAGAACTGCCTGCAGTGGTAGAGAAGCAAGCCCTGGGGGCTGGAGGCAGGGGTGCCCAGGGCAGAAGGTGGTGACAACCAGCCAGGAAGAACTCCCCACCATCTAGGTTTCTCCAAAGGGAATAATGCATTCTGAATGGCAAGGGCTTCCACCTTTTAGTTGAGACTTTACAGCAGAAATATGAAATGGAAACAATGACCAGAGTTATTCTGATAAACATGATGTTTTGAAAAGCACTCTTGCTAAACACAACTGCTCCTGTAGTCAACTTAATCTTAATCTAGTGGTTTGGGAAGCCTATTGTAAGTCAGGCACTGAGCCAGGCCCGAGAAGTGTAATGAGGGATAAGTCACAGTGTCTGTCCTCCAGGCACTCATGGCCCAATCGGATGAACTCATAGTGTATGGCAGGTGGCAGCTGCTGGGTGGTTGAACAAGTGGATGAAGTAGAGGGAGGATGGTGTCATCATAGAGGTAAGAGGCATGAGTAGATTCCAAGGAAAACAAACATTGCTCCTGGATGGGTAGATCTGAAAAGACAGGATAAGGAAGAAGGATTTTAATGGACTCCTGCAGGCTGGAGAGATTCTGGGCCAGAGGCAATGGGGGATGGAAAGTTTTGCAAGAAGATGCCATTGCTTGTCCAAAGACGTGGTCCATCGGCATGGGGCTGGCTGGGATGCTGAGTTCTGATGGGGCCAGTTCACCGGCCATGTACAGAGCCTCTGGGGGAGAAAAGGCTGGAAAGACCATCAGTCACACTGTGTGAGGAAGGGTCTTGGGTGTGTAGGCAAGGATGTTAGACTTATTTTGATGGACAATGGGGGTGCTGAAGGATGTGTACAGTCTGACACTGGCTGAGGAATATGAGCCATGAGAGGAAAGGAGAGGCTGGTTGGGGCTGGGCAGCCCGGGATGGCATGGGTGGTGGGAGGTGGTGGCACACAGAGCGAGCAGCTGGTTGGGTGGAGGTTGGTGCCTAGCCTAGCCCAGTTGTGGTGTAGCAGGTGCTGGTGGGGAAGCTTCATGGAGATTTGAGATCTGGATTGGCCATGAAGATCTGGGAGTGATCTTTGTAAGGGCCGTGATGGAGAAAGGGTTGTTTTACTGAGACCGTTAAAAAGGAGAATAGATTCATCTCCATTTGGGTGTGTGGTTATTAAATGTCTCCATTGAAATAAATGAAATGCTATCTAGTTATGAAACTATTTCACCTACCTTAAAACAAGAACAAATCAATCATGAATAATCACTAAACCCATCAGTCAAACCATTGATAATCATTATATCAATTGATCAATAATCATTAAATCATTAAACTAATCAATCATGAATAAGCCCACTCTGCTTCACCGGGCCGGGCCCTGTGGCGGTCAAGGGTCAGGCTGAGTCAGGACCCTCCTGCCAAAAGCTCCATGTGCCCAGCTTCCAGCAGGGTCCTTCCCACTCCAGCCCATACCAACAAACCAGATACCCTAGAGAGCTTGTAGATCCTTCAGGAAGGAAACTGTTCTCATCCTGTGGTGCAATCTCAGCACTTACAACGTGTGCATAGGCACAGGTTGAATTTAGAAATTGTGATACCACTCGTGAAAAATGAAAGAAACACCTTCTGTCCTCAGTGGCATTTCCTGAAGTTTGGGTTGGATTTCTACGATTTCTGTGCTGCTCCAAAGTCTTTTCTCTACTAGCTTCAAAAGCCTATGAAAATCTGAGCAGCCTCTGTGGTGTGTTCTCAGTAAGGAGCTACTTCAAAAGTGACTCGGCCAATGCATTTTGCTGCGATCCTTCAGACCCAAATGGTTCCTCAGCCAACATCATTAAACAACCTTGCCCATGTGTGGGTAGGGGGGACCCCTTTGCAAACATATGTCCACTGTTTCAAAGGTGTCATGGTGCCCTGAACTCATCCAACTGAGTTTGCCTAGGAATTGAAGACATTCTATGTGCTGTGGGTGGGGGTGAGGCAGGCCTGCTCAAGGTCTGGAGTGATGCTGCAGGGGCTGCAGGGGAGAGCAGGTGGGGCCTGGGGAGCAGGCCACCTGCCTGTGTCTAGATGCCTCAGCCCAGGCTTCAGGCCCCACAGCTGGGAAGACAGCGGCTGACTGCCAACCTCCAGCCAGAGGTGTCTCCTCTTCCTTGTCTAGGTCATTTGTCCAGGCTGTATACACCCCATCTGGACATCCATTGAGCACTTTCTAATTCAAGTCTCGTTGAATTTTGCTAGTATATAACCCAAGAATATACTCATTTTTGATACCTTGAATGCCCATTTTTACTACAAGACAAATATATGGGTTTAAAGAAAGTTGTATTCAGGCAGATCACCTTCTACATCTAGGGAATTTTGAGAAGTGCTAAGTGGGCCCTGTTTTCTTTCCATCATCCCACTTGTTTTTCCGCTGCAGACCTGCTGAAAATGCCACTTCCAGTGCCGTGGCTGTGGGATGCAGGCATCACCGTGTTGATTTACTAGCACTGAACACCCAGTGCCCTCCTGAGGTCCTCTTCCCTCCAGCATCTCAGGAGGGGTTTCTGGGCCTCCCTTTCCCTTCCTCTGCTGCCAGGAACTGTCATCCTAGGTGCTGGGCAGGTCCCAAAGGTGCGGAGCTAAGCAAGGGCTTCCTCTACAGCTCCTGGACAAGCCCTTCCTGCTAGGATCCAAAACAATGCTGCTTCCCTTGTGTAAAACAGGGGAACTAGGGCTCTCGTTAACATCTGAATCAGAACTATTTTCTCAGATCACCCTTTCTGTGAACAGGCTAGCTGAGAGAACTGAACTTTTCATATTTCATTATCTTGAAGCCTAGGTAAACAGGGGGTGCCAGTGGGATGGGGGCACCCAGAAGATGGTATCAATGGCATAAAAGTGATTAGCGCGTGCTGAATGCTCTCTGTGCTTCTTTGCAGCATTGTGTTAAGTACACTTTGTCTACAGTCTCATTTGATTCTCCTAAGGGCTGTAGGTAGTGCAGGTACCATGATTATACCATTGTCCACAAATCCTAGTCAGGGATGCCACAGTGTCTCACAGCCACAGGCTTAGGAAGTGTCCCAGCTGGAATTCAAAGGCAGCTCTGGCTGACCCCAATGTCACGGGGAGTGGGGACAAATGAGCCCCCAAACAAATCTGAGGAATGTCTAGGTGCGGTCACGTAGGCAACTTGCAGAGAATGCAGATTCTTGGGCCCTACCTCCAGGGAGCTGATCCAGTGGGGCTGTCTGGGTGGAACGAGGAGGCTGCCATTCTGTCAGCACTGCTGGGGACTCCAGTGCTGCCCATGGCGCTGCAGTGCTGGGGCTTGTCTGTTCCTTTTTCTCTGACCTCAAGCTGTGACTGGTGGAGGCTAAGTGTCATTTTGGACTTCTGGTCTCCCCACAGCTTCTTCTTGGCCCTTCCTTGCGCTCTCCCTGGAGCCCAGCTCTTCCATGCCTACCAGTAGTGTTCCGGTCCTACTTTTCTGCAAGGGGCAGCCAGGATGTGGTCTACAATCACTGCCGAAGCAGCGGGGTTGGTGGGCTGCGACATCCTGGGGACCCCCATCTTGAACTAACAAGACGCTACTGCCTTTCACTGGAAGGACTGAGGCTGGGCGTCCTCTGGGGCTGGGTGGTAGAGGATCTGACTGCTGGCTGTAATGAGGATAGGGTGAGGCTGATGTTCTCCAGAGCGGTCATGTTCACAACATGCTGGAGATGACCTTGTGGAATCAACACCCAGGTGAGGCGGGAAGATGGATGAAGACACCAGACCTTCCTAAGAAGCATCAGAGCATCCTTCCATCAGGGCATCCTTATCCTTGGTGGGAGCAGTTTTATTTTCCTTGTATTCTAAGTTTGCTGCTCAAGAACAACAGGTGTTACCTGGTAGGTTTGAGAAGGGGGTTGGGGGGAACAAAAATTCTGGGAAACACGTGGTTGGTTCCTGTCGCCCTGGCAGACTGCTTCTCTTTACCCTCCCGTTGCTACCGTTTGTGTGCTCCAAGAGTACTTTGTGTCTAAGGGTATTTTGAGGATGACCTGCATAAAAATGACCTGGGATGCTTGTGCTGGCTCCCAGCCCTGATCATAGACATATTGGGAGGGAATTTCTGGGAGTGAGCCTGGCTATTTGCATTCTAATGAGCTCTCTAGATGAGGCTGTTGCTGAACACATTTGGCTGCCAGACATGGAATACCTGACCAATGACAGCTGGCCCTAAACAGAGGCTTTGGTTTGCCCATAGAATGTGTGGGGAGGCAAGGCCAGTGTTAGTCCCCTGCTTACCAATGCCGTCATGGCCAGGTCTGTTTTATCTTTTCAGTCCCCCATTCTTGGTGTGCCAGCTTTTGTCCTGAGGCTTGTTGCCTCGTGATTGCAAGATGGCTGCCACAGCTCCAGACAGACTCCAGGTTTAAGGCAGAAAAGGTGAGGAAGAGGAAAAAGAAGTGTGCTATAATCCAAAAGTCCCCTTTAATCAGGGAAGCTGTCCCAGAAACAATTAGCTCCATACCCCACCGCACACTTTTGTGTAAATCATGTTGCCTGGAATTAGGTTTCCTGGCCACTTTTAATAACAAGGAAGACTAGGAAAATGGGGAAGAACATTGAGATGATTGGTTTTGGCCAATTATGATTCATCCCCTGGAGCTGAAGACAAAAGCTGGAGTCTGTTAGGAAGTAAGGGGGGGAATGGTGACCCATAGTGTCTGCACACAGATGCCCACTAAAATTAAAAGGTCACCTTCCTAACACACAACAACAAAAGGCAGGATAGCAACTTCTGCACCTCTAAGATAGGAGAAGGGTTGTACAGGCACAGGGTTCCTCCTCCCTTCCAATCTCTGTTCTCACCCTGTGTGATGGTGAATATTGAAGGGTTGTACAGGCACAGGGTTCCCCCTCCCTTCCAATCTCTGTTCTCACCCTGTGTGATGGTGAATACTGAGTGTCAACTTGATTGGATTGAAGGATGCAAAGTAATGTTCCTCGGTGTGTCTGTGTGGGTGTTGCCAAAGGAGATTAACGTTTGAGTCAGTGAGGTGGGAAAGGAAGACCCCCCTGGGTGGGCACCATCTAATCAGCTGCCAGTGTGGTCAGAATAAAAGCAAGCAGAAGAACGTGGAGAAACTAGACGGACCTAGCCTCCCAGCCTATGTCTTTCTCCCATGCTGGATGCTTCCCGCCCTCAAATATTGGACTCCAAGTTACTCAGCTTTGGGATTCTGACTGGCTTCCTTGCTCCTCAGCTTGCAGATGGCCTAATGTGGGACCTCAACTTGTGATCGTGTGAGTCAATACTCCTTAATAAACCTTTATATATACACTTTATATAATAAACCCTTTAGATATACACCTAGCCTATTAGTTCTGTCCCTCTAGAGAACCCTGACACACCTTAACTAACAACTTTCAATCAACAGCTGAAAAAAAAACACCCAACAGTAGAACTTTAGTGATTATGAACCCTTTCTTTGGGGAAACATAAAGGCATAATGGAAAGTTAAATGGCCCAGTGTCTTCAGTACTAAATGAAAGCACGGGAAGGAAGCTGGTCATTGTGGGGTGCACAGGCACACTGACCAGTCATGCTTCCTAACAGGGTCCTCACCAGTTTTGAGGGGAATGTTCACAGTGCCAGCATGACACACCTAGCAGGTGAGGGAGCAAGCAGGAAACCACAGCAACAAACAGAAAAGGAACCCAGAGGAGCGACAGCAGGATGCATTTTCTTTGCATTACAGAGTGATGTGCAGTACCAAGTTTTCCACAAAGACTTCTCCTAGGAGGGCTTTCCGGGGAAACCTGAATGTGAATGGAATGTCAATTTCCTAAACTTCTGTATAGAAGCAAGTGACAAGAAACATCAGTGGGTGGTGTTTCCTATCACCAGTGATTCAAATTACTGTGTGGCTTCCTTCACCCCCTTCTCTCCTAATTCTACAAGCTCTACTTCATATCCAGTGGAACTTACATTTATTTGTAATCTCACTGCTTACACTCCACTGAACAATAAAAGTACAATAAACTTAATAAAAAGCCCAAGTGATTGGAAATTGCTCTGGGAATGGCAGTCCAGTATGAAAGCTATAAATTTACTTGTGTGCTCATGACAATGTCAGCTAATTTTTATGAAAAGCCTATCACAGAACATGGCACCAAAATGCTGCGATCATTCGCGTGTCAGCCATCAGGCTTCCCCTGATAACAAAATAGAAAATGCATCATAAAATGATGTTTCAAGTCACAAATTCATCTTGAAATGCTCACTCTATCCAGGAGCATTTCTTTTCTGACCCTGTCTTGCACCTGAACTTTGAATTAATCATTCCTTTTCTATAGTGTTACACAATACCCACTGGTACCATTGTGGGGGGAGAATCTGGAAAACAACCACCAGAAATATCATCCTATATGAGGAGCTTGATTGGGCAACATTAGTGAATCAAAGGTAGACATAATTAGTCCATGGAACAACAGCAGTCATCAAGGAGCCTAAAAACTTCATCTGAGCACCATTATCTTCGACAATACACTTTTAAATAAACCACTGGGGGCCCATTTCTCACTGCCCATGACCCAGTGGGAATACACAGTTGCTCAGTGGTCCCGTGGGATTATAAAGGATGAGAAACTGGGCTTCCTTTCTGTGTTCAGAAATATCCTTTTTGCCTAATCACTTATGATGATGGTTTCTAATCTGCTCTTCAACTTCCCAATATTTCTCATGTTCTACAAATCAAGTTGGTAAAAAAAAAAAAAAAAACTTTGGCCAGATGATTGAAAGGAAAAATAGCCATCTTGAAGAAAAATGCTCTGTGTAAATGAGCGAGAGATCAGCAATGGTAATTTATCCCCCAGCCATGGTGAGTTTGTAAACTTTATGGCTGTGAGCTGAGGAGTGGAGCCCATCTGTCCTGACTTCGTGTGATTATAATCATCAATAGATAACACGGGAACATTTATGGTCACCCAGGGAGGAAGGGAAGGGCAGCGGGGAGAGGAGGGAGCTCAGAGCGAACCCAAAGATGCTCTCTCTGTATGTGACTTCCCAACCGACCGGCCAATGCGTCGCAATCTCCCTGGCATCCGCCCCTGGGTCTAGCACCAAGTCAGGTCCATGGACATCTCTGGAGTCATCTGTGGCCAAAAATGGAGGAGGGCAGGCTCTCAGGGTCTCAGGTAAGCTCCTGATGGGCGGTGGCCTAACCTGAGGGCTCCAGGGGCCGATGGCCCCAGGGGATGGGAGTGCCGGTGGAGTGGGGAAAGACTTCAGGGGTCCAGGAGCCCAGTGACCCTCTTCGTTTGGGAGCGCTTGACGGTGCAGGTTCTGCAGACACCTGCTGGGGCCCAGCCCCCAGAGGCTGCAGGATTGGCTGGCTCTGGATTGGCTTCCGGTCCTCCTTTGGGAAAAGGGCTATGTCTGGAGCCAACCAGAACCACAACTCCCCAACACAAGGTCGCAGGCAGGGCTCTAGATGGTGAGCCAGACTGTCTAGGGGCTGTTGGGAAGTTGCCAGGGTTGGGACCGGGAGCTTTCATGTTTCCCTGGGAATCTGGATCTACCAGGGCTGGCCTCGGTTCTGCCGAGTGCAGGGGTGCTGGAGACAATGGCTGCTAGACCACACGTGGCCTGTGTGTTGGCTTGTGTCTTCGGTGCAGCCCACTCTATGCCATGAGCTGCTCTGCCCCACCCCCCCACCATCCTGAGGGTACTCCCATCCTGAAGGTGCTCCCCCAGCAGCCCTGCCCCGGCACTAAACTCCTGCTTACTCTTCACAGCTGAACTAAAGTGTGCTTCCTATAGGAAGCTGCCCTGGATCCTTCCAGTAAAACAGACCTGTCTACCGTGTCTGCACAGCCTCGATTGTATCAGATGACAGTTACTGGAGTCCTCTCCTGCCTCCCATCTAGGCTGTGGGCAACCTGGACCAAGTGCCCGCTGCTGAGCATCATTGCGGGTTCTGTTCCCAGCCCGGTGCCTGCCACTGTGCTGTCCTCAGTACACACTTTTCACAGAATATTGAAATGCAACTTACCATTGTGGCGTGTTTTTAAAAATAACAAATGGGGATCTTTATTTCTCCTGGAAAATAGCATGCAGCTTACAATTTGAATCAGGAGCATATCATGTACAATCAGCTAAAAAACCTTGGTGTTTATTTTTCCAGAAATGCACTAACATCACACAAATAAAATTAAAGCCACTTTAATAAAGACTGAAAGTTAATACTAAATGAATCAAGTCCTAGTGCTTAGCAATACAGCAATTTTTTTCCCATTTAGAGAGTGTTTAATACTTAAGGATTGGTGCCTCCGTATGATTAATTACCAGGATATGCAGCAGACTCGAGTCTTATGAAGGTCCATTTATTGCAAGTCAGGTTTCAAGAGGATCCTCCCTGTAACATCACCAACTGCAGTGTTTTCTAATTCCTGTTGGAAGTATGGCTTACCTTTCCCTGCTAAATTTAACTCAGTCGAAGGAGGAAATGCAGCTTCCATTGTCTTCTCCAAAACCATTGACTTAACAAGCTTTGCATTATTTCATCAGTACAAGATCACATTATTATCACAAACTAGATGCATTGTATATTGCTTTGTTTTGTCTTCTAGGCTTCAGAATTGTGCAAGTCTTAATTTTAACCCGGTAAAGTCCACTTTGGTCTTTTGTGTATAAAAATAGACATTTAGCTGTAATCATTATAAAAGGAACATATAGAGAGATGAAGAACTGATTTATAATCCATTCTTATGTAATTAAGAGACAGCTTTTGATTTCAATGAAATGACAATCGCATAATGGATTTTGAAAGCAAGATAAATATGAAATGAAGAGGAAGTGACATTTATGAAGTACACAGGGAGAAAAGCGGTGAGATTTATTTTTCCAGCGGTAAAACATCATCCAATCACGATATTCACTTTTATGGTTACAATTTGCCAAATGATCTCAAATCTTGTTAATTAAAAACAGGTGGGAGGGTGACATGGCTAAAAACAGAAGAGAAGCCTTTTGTGCTTTGAAATGGAAAGATGTCTGCTGATTTTCTCAGGGCCAACTCACCTAGAGAAAAGGACTTGATCAGAAGTATTTAACCAGTGAGTATTTCTCATTGATCGATTGTACTTGTATATACCTCTAGTTATTAAAACTTGATTTATAATAGACCATCAAAATATTTGAATTTCCCTTTTGTTAAAGTTTCTTGTTCTCAGTACTCAGTTTCTAAAAACTGAAAAAAAATAATGAACTGGTATAAAGTTATATGATTTTTTTTTCAGGACCAGTGTAGTTAAGGGAGTCACTCTGCTTCTTACCCAACACTTGGCTTGAGTTTTTAAAATTAAGGGTTTTTATCTTGCCCACAATAAGTATAAGGGTGAGGATGAGAATGGAGACATCTATTTTGGCTCCAAGCCAGCCCAAATGGGCCAAGAGACAAGTTTCCTATAATTTGAAGATCTGCAGTAAAAAATGAACCTATTGTTTTTGCCAGCCTTTATTTAGCTGTTTGCAATAAAAAAAGTTTCTATATTGCTTTAAAGAAAGCCATTCTTATAACTTTCAATTCCACAAGACAGAAAAGTTAGTCATGGCGAATGAATGTACACGGTTTCTATATGAGATTTCTGCTTTGGTAGTTCCAATATCCCATAGCTGTGTCGATAAAACTAGGATTGCTTGTCTCCTAGAATCTAATGCCCACCTTTTAAAAATAAAAAATGTAGCAGAACTCACTGTGATAAAACTAGATAAAAATGTAAGTGATGTTTTGCACCTAGTTCCATCGTAGGAGTTGTCTTCTACCTTGTTTTTAACAGAGTTGATGAGAATTAATCTCTGAGTTGAGTAAAAATCAAGGCATAACAAGCAAAATTAAAAACAACCTCATTTTAATGTAGGACACATTATGAATGCATTAGTAGGTCAATGCTTAGACCTATTTGTCTTTTGACTTACAGATATAAATGGAGGACTTGGGACACACCTAACAGGTATGGTGACAAAGACTGCTATCTGTCCTCCAATACCCTTTGCCAACTCTTTTCCCAGTGATGAAATTTTTTTTTTTTTTTTTTTGAAACAGAGTCTCTCTCTGTCGCCCAGGTTGGAGTGCAGTGGCGTGATCTCGACTCAGCCTCTCGAGTAGCTGGGACTACAGGCGCCTGCCACCACGCCTGACTAATTTTTGTGTTTTTTAGTAGAGACAGGGTTTCACCATGTTAGCCAGGATGGTCTCGATCTCCTGACCTCATGATCAGCCCGCCTCGGCCTCCCAAAGTGCTGGAGTGATGAGATTTTTAGGAGCATTTGAGTGCCTAGACAGAAGGTTACATTTTCATCTGCCCTTGCAACTTGCTGAGGCCATGTTGTTAAGTTCCAACTGATTGGATGCAAATGATTTCCTGTTGTAACTATAAGAGAGAGGTTAGGTTCTAGCTGCTAGTTGCCATAGGTGCATGGTGAGCAGGCATCTTGGACCGGTTAAGAGGGCAGACCTCAGGTGGATTAGTGATTGCCACTACCTATGCAGCACTTCCTGTCTGCCAGGCACTGCTCAGTCAGAGTGCTTTACACCTGAGATCTCACAGCTTTATGAAGCTGGCACTACTATTATGTCCATGTTACAGATGAGGAAACTGAGGCACAGAGTAAATGGCAGAGTAGAGACTTTCATCCAGGCAGCCTGGCTTCAGAGCCTATGCTCTTAATTGCTGCACAATATGGCCTCTAGAGATGGAAGGGACCAGAGAGAAGGGCCTGGGTCCCTGTACCACGAGACCACCACATTCACCCTGCACCACCTCACCTGGACTGTTATTTTATTTATCTCTTAAAGCAGCCAAACCCTTATCCTAACAAATGAAGGGACAATGGACAGTGTACATAATTTGATTATTTCATCAGTTAGGCAAATGCGGTCTAAATGTTGACTTGAAATGACAAGGCAGGGAACCTACAACTCAGAACAAGTTAGGCCACAACCAAGATCTGAACCCTAACCTAGAAGCTCTGACATCCCAGAAAATACATTTACTGTTGCTCAATTCAACCCTCAAAAGCCAGGGTCTCATTAGAAGGAAAACTGTGCTCCCCTTGAGAAAAAAGGTTGCCTGTCAAATCATTTTTCCAGAATTTATTTTTTATCTTTTTCCCTAATATAAAGTAATGAGTTCCATCTGTACTTCATAGAAGAAAAACCCCTCTTCTGGTAAAGGTACTATAAAGGTTACTTCTTTGTGGGAAGGTAAAGCAGATTAAAGCAATACTCAGGGTTCACATTATCATGACTGCTAATATGGTGCAGAACTATTTACTTTCATTACATTTATTTTATTGAAAACCTTTTTTTCTTGTAGTTAGTAATTGCTTCATTCTTTAATTTGCTTAATTTTCTATTTGCTTTATACTCCAAATATTTGCCGGGGGTATAAAACTTCTCTTAGCACAGTCACACGTCAGGCGATTAATCATTTCCATTTGTTAATGGTAGGCATCCTTCTCAGAGTCCTCTCCTCTCTTGCTTCAGTTTTCTAGTAACATTCTAGGAAAAGGTCTCTGTGAGACAAGCTTTTGAGACTTTGCATACCTGAAAATGTTGATTCTGCACTCACACCTGACAACAACGCCTCATACTTCGTTGGGTGTAGAAGTCTAGATGGTAAATGATCTTGCTTTAGAATTTTGAGGCCCTGCTCCATGGTCACCTTGCTTCCCGTGTTCCTGGGGAGAACCCTCATTCTTTTTTCTTTTTTGGTATGTGACTTATATCCTCCTCATCATTGCAGAAAACATTTAGAATCTCCGTTTTATTCCTGGTGTCCTAAAATCTTATAATAATGTGCTTCAATGTGAGACTATTTATTTTCATTGGACTGTAAATTTGATGAGCTTAAATCTAGTGACCAATGGCCTTTAGCTCTAGGGACATTTTTAGAAAACAATATTTCTTCATTATCTCTTACTCATCTGCTTTGCTTTCTCTTCACAACACTCCTACCATTCAAATATTAGACCCCCTTGATTAATCCTCTTAAGCTTCTTATCTTTTTTCCTCCTATTTTTCATCTCTTTAACATTTTGTCCTACTTTCTTGGAGATTTCCTCAATTTTACCTTCTAAATCTCCTATTGCATTAAAAAACATCTTTTACTATGTTTTTCATTTGTGAGAACTCTTTAGTTTCTGAATATTCCCTTTTTTTAAAAAAAAAGTCTTAAATTCTTGTTTTATGAATGCAAAAGGCTCTCATCTCTGAGAATATTAATTGAATATTTATTTGACATTTTCTTCTGTTCACTTCATTGTGTCTGTTTCCTAAAAGTTCTTTGTCTCACACTGTTCATTTATTTTGACCTCAGTCTTTCAGATTAATGGCTTTTCTCAAATACATGGAGTCTGTTAGCTGTTGGGTCCAAGGCGCTACACAATTTCCTAGAAATGTAGGCTTCTTGACTGGTAGCCTTGCCATCCAGTATTCAGGCAACACTGATGCCGTATGGTGGGGCGTAATTCAGCTCAGAGAGTCTCTTCTGGGTGGGCCAATTTCTTCAGAGGAAAATTCCCCAAATGCTTATCTGGAGGCTGTAAGTTCTTAGAGCTGAGAGGAGAAGCAAACTAGGAATCTCGGCATTCAGTACTAAGATTCTCAATTTCCTGCTTTCAATATGGCACCTCACTTTGACCTTCCAGTGGCCTGGTGTCCCCAAGTCTAGACAGTTTCAGGTTCAGCCTCCCAGGGAACAATCTTCTGTCTGTCTTCTGCCAAGGTTGGGGTAGGGGACAGTTGCTGGGCAGCCTGGTTGTGGGAGGAGCATTTGGAGTCTAAGGCCCTTTATTATTTATTATTATTATTATTATTTTATTATTTTAAGGACTCTTTATACAGGTTTCCAATTGCTTCTGGTTTTCCAATCATTGTCTGTACTGATGCCTGCAGAGGTACCAAGTACCTCCAAATCTCAGCCTTTCTGGAGTTTTGTAGCATAAATTGACTTCGTTATTATTAGGAAGGTAGTTTCAGCTGTTTGGACTATTCTCGGTATATACAATCATCCATCTGCTTTCTAGCACCCAAAACTTGGTGTCTTTTCTTGTTGACTGTCATCCACTATCCTGTTGCATTGTCCTTATGAGTTTATGACTTTTTCTAATTCAATTACTATCATTTTAGTGGCATTTCAGGAAGAAATGGAGATAAACAAGTGTGTTTCATCCACCATAGTTAACTGGAAGTCCAGTTTTTACTCTTCATATTTACTTTAAAAATTATTATTTTTAGTGGTGAAAAATGATGAAGACAAATTATTTTAGAAAAAAGTAAATTATCTCTGCAAGGCAGAGAGGATATTATGAGGTTCAATTCTAATTTTGTCTTTTTTCTTTTTCACTATAGTTAATGGCAATGAAGTCCCCGTGACCAAGAGACCATCCTCCTCCAGCATTGCTCATCCTAGAGATATTTCTATCGGTTTATCAGTGTCTTCTTTGATATTTCCATCTGCCCTTATTTGGCTTCATTTTCTTTTAACCAGAGTAGCCCTTGATCATCAAGACAGACTCTCAAAAGAATAGGTGTGTTTACTCACAACTCTGACTTAAGCTGTTTCATTGTACATTTTCTTTTCAGGACTGGTAACACGGTTTGGGCCAAATGCTCTCACAGGTTTAGGTAATTCTTTATTCAGGAGTTTCCAGGACTTGAAGAACTTGTAGCATGTACAATCACTTTCCAGAAACATTCGGGGCTGTTCCTTTTATTCAGGTGATCAACTAGAGACAAAGGAACACCGATCTTACATGTTGTCACGTCTGCTTGTTGGGTGAGCCAGTCACTCCCTGGGGTTGGATGGCCCTCAGCAGTCCATTCTTAGAGCTGCCTTTAAACAACAGGGAACAACGCACCTTCATTTAGAAAATACACAACTTTCCTTGACTAACTTCATTTTCCCAGATATGCCCACTCAGGCTCACTTTATTCCAACATCTGTTTTATGCCAGGAAAGAGCCCCATACACTTCCACGAAGATGTGAGCACAGCGCTGAGAACTGGGGTCCCTCCAGGTAGGAACCAAGCATGAGGTGCTTCAGAAATGGAATTCTTCATTTGGATAACCTGGTAGAAAGCCAATCTGTCTTTCAGAAAGGGAGTCAAGCCTCGTTCTGACTCCTTCTCACCCAGAGAAGAAGTATTTCTCTCTAAACAGCATGGCTTAATCACTGGGCAGATGAGGATGTCCTCTTCCTCCATGAGTCCCTGCTCCTTCTTTGCCGGATGTGCAGTCCCACAGTCTATGGCGGCTGACTCTCTGCAGCAGAGAGGAGGCTCGGCACACTCAGAGCAGCTGCAAAGAGGGAACACGGGAGGGAAGCCATCATTCTTCATGTCCCTCATCATTCCAAAGTGTTATAAATAACTTCCTTATCACTCTTGACACGTGGAAAGGCACACAGAATGGACTTCCACACAACATTTGTACACAACAAAGTTAATGTAAGACACGACCGACTTCCTCTCACCATAGAAATGTCAGAAAACAGGAAGTTGGGTATCTACATGTGACTTATGTCATTTGTGGAACTGTGGCTTGGGCTTCTCCAAGTGCTCCAAACTTCTTAGCTTACTCTGTCATCTAAGATTTACAGTGAAAAAGACCGGATCTCCTATTCCAAGGATGCTGGGTAATGGGTAATTTGTCATTCCACCTCATCTTTTCTTTTCTTTCTTTCTTTTTTTTTTTTTTTAAGACGTCTCACTCTGTCACCCAGGCTGGAGTGTAGTGGCACAATTTCAGGTCACTGCAACCTCTGCCTCCTGGGTTCATGCTATTCTCCTGTCTCAGCCTCCCGAGTAGCTGGGACTACAGGCGTGCACCACCACACCCAGCTATTTTTTGTATTTTTAGTAGAGTTGGAGTTTTGCCATGTTAGCCAGGCTGGTCTTAAACTCCCGGCCTCAAGTGATCCGCCTGCCTCAGCCTCCAAAAGTGCTGGGATTACAGGCGTGAGCCACCGCGCCTGGCCGCCTCACCTCATCTTGAAGGATTCTTGGGTGTCTGCGTCACTGCAGGTCACCTCTTGAGCTGACTCCACTCCCACCAAGTTCTTGAGTGCTCCCCTTCTCATCACCCTCACTCCCTGCAGGATAACTCGTCCGTCCTTCATTTCCCCGGAGTTCTTTAACCCAAGGCTGTGTGTGTAACCAGCTTTAGTGAAGGTTTTGGGGAAACAGAGAGAGATTCTAAGCCACCGTAGTACTGGATGCAATTTCTTATGGGCTCCTGGCCTCATCATTCTCAGGATCCATCTGACATCCCCCCCAACATGGGGACTGTGTTGCTGTCTGGGCCTCCCCATAGGCACTGTTTGCTACTGTATTTTGGCCCTTCTCCGCCTGGTCACAGCCCCACGGTATGACCCTGTTCTTTCCTTACTGCCCATTCTCCCACCCCAGTCTTGGCCACTCCCCAGCTGCTGCCAGTTGGGTTGGCAGAACGGATAAGCTCTTTGTTTTCCTTTCTCTTTCCTGACTGTATCCTGCAGCCTCTTCTCTCTCAACCAAGAGGCCGGGCAGGATCTTTTTCTAACCAGCAGGACCAGCCAGCCCAGACCTGAGTTGTGTCCTTCCCTAGAAGTCAGGCGTTAAGGCAGGCAGTGTTTGCTTTAAAAATAAATTGTATTTTCTTCTCAGCACCTTCATTTCATACAAGGAGAAAATGTTTCTGGAATTGTCAGTGATAGCGTCTCCCAGAGCATGTAGGTTCTCCAGCGATGGCTTTTCCTTTTGCGGAACACGTTACAATCCCATTCTGTGCACGTGCTAGAGAGCATCAAAGCCCATTTTGACCCTGCCGTGGCCCTGACAATTTAGCACATCTGGACTGGAGTGGCTGCTGTGGGCTCTCGGAGAAGCTATAGGATGATGAGGCTTTATCGAAAGCAGCTTTGTTTTTCCCTTTTTAAGGAAAGAGTGTGATGTTGCTTCTATCGATTGGGCAACTGGCAGCCGGTGTTCGGAGATGACCTTGAAAACATGTGCTAAGAGGCAAGGGCGCTGACAGGCAGAGGAGGCTCCGACAGGCCAGCTAAGAGCTGGGAGCCGCTTCACTCCGCCGGCTTTTCGGGACCACGATGCTTTCCAGGAGCCACGGGGCTGTAGGAAGGACCTCACGATTCCAGTTTGTGCAAAACTGTTCTCCCTTTCCAGAGAGCTTCCCCGGGGCCGGGCCGCATGGTTAGCTCTTGCACTCTTTGGTAGCCCCTCCTGCAGCCCAGTGCTTCCAGAGAAGCTTCCTCCCCCAGCATCATTTCTTCTATGCATTTGCCCTACCAGTTGGGCACCATTAGGATAACACCCATTTTTACAGATGGGAAAACAGGCAGGATACGTCGCTTGTTGAAGGCCACACAAATAGTAAATGACAGGTGTGGGAATTGAAGAGGGCTCCAGGTATGTACTGTGCTGGTTTCAAGGCCCTCTCCACATGGGAGACTGTCTCGTTTGCCACCCCTCATAAGAAATGCATGATGGACCACGAGGGTTTATCAGGCTCCACTGTGTGTCCATTTGCATTCAAACCTGGCTATATTTATGGTTTGGTTTTTAGATATGCTTGACTTTGACAGGACAGATATTAAGAGAAATAATGTGTCTCTTGGGAAAATGATAGGGCAGGAAATCTACACCAACCCCAGGGAAAGCGGGTAGCTTCATTATTCGCTTAGAACACTCTGACTTTTTCCCCTGTGTTGCACTTATCACTTATCTCAATTTTTTCCCCCCCTGAGAAGGAGTCTCGCTTAGTTGCCAGGCTGGAGTGCAATAGTGCGATCTCAACTCACTGCAACTTCTGCCTCCTGGGTTCAAGTGATTCTCTTGACTCAGCCTCCTGAGTAGCTGGGATTACAGGCGCCCATCACCACGCCCAGCTAATTTTTGTATTTTTAGTAGAGATGGGGTTTCACCAGGTTGGCCAGGCTGGTCTTGAACGCCTGACCTCAGGTGATCCGCCTGCCTCGGCCTCCCAAAGTGCTGGGATTACAGCTGTCAGCCACCGCGCCTGACCACACTTATCTCAATGTATTCATAGTATGTATTTGCTTTTTTATTTTTTTCTCTATTCCCCACTAGATTGCAGGTTCCTTGAGGACAGGGAACAGGTCTATTTTTCCCCCGACTTGTGGTAGTGGCATATAAATGATACAGTGTAATTCTGGTTGAATGAATAAGCAAATTAGTTTAAAAGACATTAAAATTTATGTATTTATATTTAAAGATGTATCTTCCTAGTCTTAGATCCTTGCTTTCACAATGTTTAGGCCCAAAATGTGACTTGGTTCTATCGAACCTGATCAATGCCTATCGAGATGGTCCCATCCAAGATGCTTCTGGTCTTGTTTCTTAAAAGCATATGAAGCACAAAATACAGTTACTGAATTTGATAATTTAAAAAAATTTATATCTAGTTCTTTATTACTAAATAGCTTTTACTAATTTTTATTTTTTATTGATGATGTTTCCCTTAGGTTTAATTATAGGATGTAATTTTTATTCCAATGAACTTTGAAATGAAAACAAATCTATATTGACTAACAGTTAAGCATTAAATCTTTCTCCCTGCTCAGATTTCTAAGCAGAACACAGCCATAGAAACTTGGTCAGTGAAGCAGAAGAAAGGTGCTCTTTGATGAGCAATTAAAAAGTCACAAAAAGAAATAAAACTTTTAGCATCAGGGGACTTTGAAGAACTGATTTCTGTTTACAACAGAAATTACGAGATCAAATGTCATGTAGGCTGTGGACACTTGTGACTCTAACCTGAGACAGCGTATTCTTCCTAGAAACAATGTCCATGTGTATTCGTTGGGCTTATTCATGGCAAGTGACAGAAACTCAACTGAAGTCCAAAGAAATTAGTGGGTTCATGGGATTGAAAATCCTAGCTCTGCACAGCTAGATCCAGGGGTCAAAGAACATTCTAGGTCTTCTCTGTCTCTCTCTCCTCTAAGTTGCTGCCTGGCTGGCCTCATTCTGCATAAAACTTCTTCCACACGGCTTGCCAGGTACCATGGCAGCTCCAGACTCCCATGGGTGGCCCTTAGGGCTTTGATGCCAGAGGAAAAGAGAGAGAGAAAAAGCGCGATGGTCTCAGCATCTGTGTGTCAGCTCTCTGGGAAGCCTTTCATTGACCCCACATGGGAAAGAGGTCAACATCTGAACCAGTGACTGGGGCCAGGGGGTGGGCAGACCTGTGTCTCATGCCTATCCCATGGTGGGGATGAGGGAATGCTTATGAATGGTGCCAAAGGGAAAATGCAGGAAAAACTCAGGTGAAGGTGCACGGATGCAGAGCACGCAAAACAAACCATTGCCCACTTCACCCAGCTTAGAACAAAAAAGAAAAAAAGGAAGAGGCACACTAGATACGGTTCCTGTGAGATAGAAAGGGCTCAGGCATTCCTTCCAACTGTATAGTAGGAGAAATGAATGAATGCCTGCATTTTAAAGTATCTGGCAAGATTTTATGGCATATTTCAATGTTATTTAAATAACTTGGATACAAATTAATTCTGTTCTCTCAACTACTGAAAATAACTTAATGATTTATTTTCTCACTATATGCTATGAAAATATTTAGTAAATAATATATTCTAATTCATTGTCCTGTTTTAGTTATTTAAGAGCTTCTCTCATTCATATCAATTTATTAAGACCTAGCCATGATTCTAGTGTTTTCTTTAACTCTTAATTTTGCTCTTCACAAGTTTTTATTTGCTTATTCAATGAATCAATTAATCAATATTTGTTGAGTCATAACTGTCATCAGGTATTATTATATTGTAATCTGAAGGAATTCAATGATGCAATGTACAGAGAGACAAACTTATAATCTAACCATATGATCAATAATCAAACCACTTGTAGGGCAATGATTAGTCAAAATATGGCCCACAGGCAAGCATGCATGATGGCGCCAATCACTCCTATGGCAACTGGGGCAGGATATAGCCAGAATCTTCTGGATGTCTCATGAAAAGTGTCTCAGAACAGTCTTTCGGGATAAAGGAGGAAGCTTTTTCTCCATCTGGCTCCCATTGGCCAAAGGTGGCCTGAGAGTGTGACCTCCCCACTCTCTTGGGTGGTGGACCGTGCAGCTTCTCTTGGGCAGCCTGGGGCAGGAAGCCAGAGGTGCTCGGTGCAGACCAGTGGAGATGCTGCCACCAAAGTCTGCATGCCCCCGAAGGGGGCAGCTGTGGCTGGAGGGGGCAGCCGTGGCTGGAGGGGGCAGCTGTGGCTAGAGGGGACAGCGGTGGCCGGAGGGGGCAGCCGTGGCTGGAGGGGGCAGGCTGAGGGAACATGCTGGGAACACAGAGGGGCCTGGTTCAGGAGGAGGTGGGAATGGACAGGTGGGAGGTATGGCCCAAGGTCTACTGACAGGTGACCACATGGGGGCCACAAACCAGTTCCCTGCACTGTCTAGTGGCCTTGCCTCCCACAATGCAGCCAAGCTCTGCTGACAAGGAAGCAATTGCCATAAAATCACAGGAGCTGCCTGTTTGGATGCTGCTTATGCCAACAGACCTCTTCATGCCGCTTAATTTCACACCGGCTATATTCTCTTGAGTGATATGTGTATGGAAGAAATTAACATAGTAAGTACAAACGTTAGCAAATAACCAGTACAGAAGAGATCTCACTCTAACGAAAGGTCTAGGCAAAGAGCAGGCATTCTGTTTTCTAAGAAAACCAGGAAAACCATTGTTGGTAGCTGTTGTAGTTGGTAAAACTTTGTACAATCTTCAGAAGTATAAGGTGCTTGCAAAAGAACACAAATAAATGCAGCTCTTGAGAAACATCTGAGTAAAGGGCTGACCTCCGAAATCAGGGTGAGCCCTTTTTTAGCAGTTTGATTGCACTTAGCCAGCAAGCCTTCTTGCAGACAGGGAGTCAGAGCTCAGGCTAGGCTGAGAGGAGTGAGGTCCTCTCCTGGGGCACACACTTTATTTATTTATTTATTTGAGACAGAGTCTTGCTCTGTCACCCAGGCTGGAATGCAGTGGTGCGATCTCGGCTCACCACAACCTCCGTTTCCCAGGTTCAAGCAATTCTCCCGCTTCAGCCTCCCAAGTAGCTGGGATTACAGGCACGTGCCACCACGCCCGGTTAATTTTTGTATTTTTAGTAGAGACGGGGTTTTGCCATATTGGCCAGGCTGGTCTCCTGATCTCAGGTGATCCGCCTGCCTCAGCCTCCCAAAGTGTTGGGATTACCGGTGTGAGCCACCGTGCCCGGCCGGGGCACAAACTTTAAAGAGCTCCAAAAAACTCGGCAATCAAGACTTACAATACTTTAATATAATATTAAAAATAAAAATTAATGCAAAAAATCTACTATGCATGAAACATCAATTTTGTTTTCTAAATAAAGGGGGGATCATCATTGATACTTCCTCTTGCCTGAAGTTCCAGTAGGGTTTGACACAACACACTAAGCTGCATTCATTTTGATTTTTAAAAATATTATGTATTGATGATTGAGTTTCTTGGCATTCCCTAAAAGTCTGTATCCAAGGTGAGAACCTCCCTCTCCTCACTCTAGTACCCACCTGCCTGGGAAAATTACCAGGAAATTTCTAGACCAATAATGGATACTGCCGGTTGGCCCCCTACTTCCACACGTTCCATCCAGTTTCGCCTCTCAACCAACAGAGGTTTTGTGATTCTGTTGCCAAAATAAGCAAGGGACAGAGGTCCCAGGAAGCACAGCTGACCCTGGGGTGGCAAGTGGTGCGCTGTCCGGCACCTGCCAGGCCGCCTTGTCTCCATCAGGAGAAGGTGCGGAGATGGGTCAGGGCTTTGCGAGTGCGCTCGAGCGTCCTGCGAACTGGGAGTCGGCCTTCCATGGGCTCAGGGCACAAGCCCAGCAGGGAGGCCACGGTCAGGGCAGTAAATGGTTAAAAGTATCTCTTCAACGGAGAGACGATGCCGAAGGAGTGACGTCAAGGGGAAGCCGGCTGAAGCGCGGGCATGATTGAAAAATGAGGATTCCCCGCGTGAGGGATGCGCGCTTAGCAAAGGGCAGCGTGTTCTGGCCAGCGCGCCTCCCGCATGAGGAATGGGTCGTCTTTCACCTTCCTGCCTGGGAGGACGCAGCCAGCGCGCGGCCTGGCTCCCAGGCTCACCCCGGCAATGAATTTGCTGCTTCTTAATGTAAAACCGGCCTTTTCTGGTCATTGTGCTATTTTATTTACGGCCTGTCTTTGGGGGGCTCTCGATCAATAGATTTAGTCCCACAGTATATTTCTTCCTTTCACTTGTTCTTGGTTCTATTTTTAAATTACACGGGGCTGCTAATGATTGTGCTGCTTGCCCTTGAGTGAACCTGGGCTTTGCCTGCCAGGAGGCCGGGTTTTAAAGGCGTCGTGGCTGCAGATTAACACCAGCCTCCCAGATGCGCCTGTTTCTGGGAGATGAGGGTGCTTGATGCAGGCTGGCAGTGGGTGGGCAGTGCGGAGGGGTGCCATGTTCCTGGGGGCTGGCCTTCTGTC
Organism: Papio anubis; assembly: GCF_008728515.1. NCBI lineage: Eukaryota > Metazoa > Chordata > Mammalia > Primates > Cercopithecidae > Papio > Papio anubis. Next base: position 3,919,483 of record NC_044986.1, read on the forward strand.
TTGGGCCCTCCAAGACCGTCTCGGGAGTCAGAGCTGAGTTTGAACAGTTAGAAAGACTGAGGCCACGATGCGGAGGCCCTTTGGTCCACTTGCCTGCTGCCCTGGGCTGTGTCCTCCCTGACGTGGTCAGGACAGACTCGTAAGAATCTCCAACACAGCATCCCTCGGTGGTGGGGGGCATGCCCTGGTGAGGCCGATGAACATTGCCTTGCAAGGGGCAAGCCAGAGCCTGGTGCGGGAGTGGGAAGGGGTGTTATGGTAACAACTGCTTATTGATCCCCAGGGGCCACAGCCAGGGGTCATGATTTCCGCCTAATTTGAGCACAGACAACCTAGTGTGGCAACAGTATAGATGCTGATTTGTGTGATTCGATTAAATTATTGCTAGCATTTTCATGCAAATGAAGATAAGTTCTTTGGGCACGTGAATTGTGCGTTTAATAAAAGCTGCAGATTTTGGGCTGCGAACAGAATGTGTTAACTTGGGTTTCTGGGAGTGATCCTGGAGCCCTTCCCTTCTAAGAGCTTCCCCCGACTGGAGCCGGGTAATTCCCACTGATTCAGTAATTCATGGGCAAGGTATTCTCACACCTCCCCTTCATTTTCCTCTCAGTATTCCACAGAGCAGCCTTATCTCCACCTATCAATTACTGCAGTATTAATTTATTTCCCTGTATCTCTCTCCCTGTGCGTGGTGGGGGCACGCTCACTTAAAATATATATATATATTTTCCCCCTTGCTGGAGGCTCTCGTGAAACAAGGCTAATATTCGGCACTTGGGATTTAAGCCGCTGCATTTCACAAAGTTTGGATATATTAACGAACAAAAATAAGAGTGCGGAGAACCTGGAAAATTAGCAGCCAGCAGACAGCGTGCAAACAGGAAACTGTCTGATTATGCGCATGGGTGCAAAATTAGTAAAAGAATTTGAAATTGTCTCGTGCTCGGAGATTCTATTGTTTTCAAAGAATAATTCCATCTATTTTAACATTTTCGACTGTAATTCCGTGGGTAACCGCTCTTCCTTCGATTGTCAGCGATGGTAATTGAAAGGTGTGGCTTGGCGTCTGTTTTGGCAGTTAGTTAGACTCAGATCTTTTGTTGACGAGCTCAAAGTGCTGGCTTTCCTGGCCAGCCTCCCTCAGTGTTTCTGTTTTGGTGATGTGATGACAGACTTACAGTGTGTTTCCTTGTGTGTATGGTAACAGATGTTTATGTGAATAACAGACTTTTTTATGAAGGCATACACTTTATAGCCAAATACTAATTAAAAATAATTGCATGTAAGCATTTTTGTTTATTCCCCGTTGTGCATCTTTAATCATTTGAAATCACCTGCAGTTGAAAATTGAGTCAAAGATTTGATACTGCAATTATAAGAGGCCATCTGACTATATATTAGGTAGAAATAGCAACATATTTGAGAAAAAAATATTAAACGAGCTGAGTGCCAGGTCATTCTGAAGTCTCTTGTATATCGGGTCAAAATACTAATACATTACTTTGTTAAACTAATAGGATTTTAAGGCATCATTCAGCCACCAAAACAACTGCTTCATGAATAATATCCTATACCTGACACATTTTGTGCACTAACAAGCTCATTACAAGTGGGTTTTAATTAGAGGCGTAACAGATGGTTCCCAATAAATATGGGCAGCGGCGACTCCTTGGCTTTTTGTTTTTTCCTTTCCAAGACAAAAATTGCAGGTAATTGAGAGACTCAGAACCTTAGTTTGGGTTTAATAGTACGTGTTCAATTAAAACAAAGTGCCAAGTGCCAGGAATGTGACTCAGATAGTTGGACACTGTAAAACAAACAAACCGGGGTTAAAAATGCCTTTCCTGTTTAGAAGTGGGCTTCCAGATGCCGAAGCAGGGACAAGCCACGCGCAGCCCGTGACTTACCACGGCTTTCTTCTCGGGGCTTTGTTTTTAAGCATTGCCTGTCAATGCATTATGAAGAATTAATAAGACATTTCAGAGTGTTCTTGAACTCCAGCACTGAACATTCTCGGTGCTGTGACATTTAACAAACACATTTAAGCAGAAAATAAAGGGACAGTTCTAAAAGCCACCGGTGCCTCTCTCGCAAGCATTTTAATACTATTTGGGGACATGAGAAGAGAAGGGGAACAGATAAACTGGGCAATGAGTTCCACTCTGAGAGTTTTCATTTTAAATGAACTAGATTTGACATTTGTGTTGTGGATGGGGTAAGGGATTTGGTAAATTTGCATAGGAAGAAGGCTTATGTTTTGAGACAAAATTTATATGTTTTTTAAAAAGAAATGATTTGCTTTCGATGTGGAGAAAATTCTTACCTAAAAGGAAAACCTGAACACGCAAGAGAAATTTAGAAATCAATGTACAAGAATTTATAGAAAACATCATCATTCGAATATGCTATTTTTGTTTAAGGTAAGAGGAGTTGAGAGCCGTCTTCAGCTCTTAATGAATACTAGTGGCTGTGCGACCTTCCACCTTCCTCTGAATACACAGTTTTCGGAATGATGGCATTCTCTCCCCTGGCAGCAGGTCTTCTCACAGCAAATCGACAAAGGGTTGTTTAAAGAAAAGAAAGAGGTTGCAGTTTTTGGAGAGGCTTCTCCACGATTTCAGAATTAGAGATGTAGAGGATTGGACATGCTTTTCTCTTCCAAGGGCATTTTCCCCCTGACTCCATCTCACCGTTTCTCTGCTGTGTTTTTCAAGCGGCATTTCTTCTTGCACATACAGTGGAGTTGCGTTTCATGCTATGCCATTGCCTGAAAATAAGGCCACTTCAGGTATAAAATATTCCACCCATATTCCCTGGGGCAGATAGCTGACATGCAGCAGCTCTTCAGACGTGGAGCCACTAGGCCGGCAGACGTGGAGATAGTCACACATCTGCAGCATCGAGCTCCACAGCCAGAAATAGCATTAGTGAGAGTGTGAGGGTTTTAATTTCATTAAGAATTTTTTTGACAGCATGACACCCCAGAGTCTTGTTCCAGTTGTTTCTTATCATTTAAAGAGGGGAGGGCACTAAGGAGGTGGGAAATAAATCCCTAGGCTGGACTCGTAAATTTCATTTTTAAAGCTAAGAAGCACCACTTGATATTCATCCACTCATAATGCACTTGCTTGAAAATTCCACGGACCTCCGTGGGAATGTTGAGCAGGCTGGGCAGGGCCGGGCGCTGCCCTGAAAGGAACGCGGGCACTGGAGGGCGTGCTGCCCGGAGATGCCTGATTGATGCATGTCGCCACAGTGGCATGTTGACTAAGATGTACAGAAAGGCAGGGGATGTGTCATTCCGTGCGACTTCAGACTGAAAATAACCAAGGCTTCCATTCAACAGATGGAATGAAGAAGCGCCCGTCAATAAGGGCGTGAGCGACACTGGAGCTGGCAGAACCAGCCGAGTTCCCATCAGTGTGCACCACGTTCTCTCGATGACGAGGTTGCATTTCAGCTGCCAATCCCCCCTCACTCGCAGATCATGCTCCCCGCATCTGCTTAGGATTGTTGACAAAGACTACAATGCCAGTGCCTGACAGTTAACGACCAGTCCTTACAGCCGAGACAGGCTGCCCTGCCTCCAGTGACCAGGAGGCCAACAAAACAGCGCACGTTATTTCTTCCTCTCCAGATCCCGGAATCACAATGCCCCTAGGACCCGCAGTTGTCAAGGCCCCTGGGACTCGGGGCTGTCACCCTTCATGCTTAACTAGTTCATGAGGACCGTAGTGAAGATTAATAGCTGCCACGGCCTTCGTTGTCATCAGTGCAGAGATGAAACCCAGCCGCACATTTGACAAGGCGAGTGGCCCGGTGACTAAAGAGCATTGGAGTGGAATTCGGGAGGCCTCGGACTTTTCCCAGCGTTAACCTTAGAAAATCATTTATTTCTTTTCAACACAACCCCGTCTTCTACTCTGTCCTACTGTCTAAAGTGGGACTATTTGTACTGGGTTTTCCAGCTGCTTTCAGAAGGCACCTGTGTTGAAAAACAAATGAATTAGAGAATGAATGAGAAGTTCTCCTTCTGCAGGGAGACTTTGGTCTATCCATGACTGGGCCAGAACCACAGTTCCTGGTACTGGGGTGGGCTCTTGAACCAAGTTCCAGGCTCTGGGTGTTTTAGGTTTTCCGACTAAGTCCAGACACCATGTCCATACGCTGCCAATCCCACGCTCTCATTCCAAGTGGGGAACCTTGCTTTCAGCTCAAAGACACCTCTCCAGAACGTAGCCCCGGCACGAACCTTCCTTCCAGCCCAGAGACAGCTCTCCAGGACACAGTCCCAGCATGTTCCGCAGAGAAGCCTCTGAGCTGGGGTCACACACGGGACGGTGGGGCTCGGGGACGGGTTCTAGGCAGACTTTTGAAAACAACCTTGCACAAAGGCCCTTTCATGATTTTATATTTCAGCTTGATTTCTATGAGATTTCCCATTTGTTTCCCCACAATACAGAGCCAAGAGCTCCGTCTAATTTATCTGCCCTACCAGCCAAGGGAAAAGGAAGTGCCGACAAATCCCTGAGTTTGAAAAGGATGTAGGATTATATCTGAGGAGGAGTTTGAAAAATGAAGTCTGAGTGGTTTATTTCATCAAGAAGTCATCTTGGGCTTATTCCATGCCCAAGCCCTGTGGCACAGAACAGGGTGACGAGCAGTAGGGTCCTGTGCCAGAACCAGCCTGTGCTCCAGGGTCACATGGCCGGTGCTCTCAGGCCACACTGCGGTTGTATGGACTTTATTTGCCTTTCATGCATTAAAATGTGCTTGGGTCCACTTTGGTACACGTGTGCACACATAACAAATCTACATAATATCCGAAATCCAGAAATGAATTAGAAGGCAGTTTAAGGTTTGCCTCATTTATATTCATTCACTCACTCACTCATTCATTCACTCACTCATTCATTCCAAAAGGGAAGGCTCTCAACAAAATGAGTGGGGTGGGGGATCTCTCTGGAGCTGCCCAAACTCCCACCCACTTCTCAAACCTGAGCAAAGCACCAACTCATCCTTGAAAGTGGCTGCCTCACTTCAATTAAGTTTGAATTAATTCTTGCCGGTGTCCTTTACAAAACATCCAGGTTTTAATTGTTTCACCTAATTATTGGACTGCGACCCAGATTTAAGACCTGACACAGGTGATAGGAAATGATGGGTTCCCTTTGATTATTTTCATTTATTTTCTCAAGAGCGTTTTGGAGCAGAATCTTCTTCCTTTTTTGTTACTACTTACTTGCATGTCTGACCTTGCAGACTCAGACTGGATGAAATTTCCTCAAATCAAATGTAATCTCTAAGTGCCTCTACCTTACATTTAGAATCAAATTCAGTTATAATTGTCCTCAAAGCCAGGCTACAATCGTGTGTGATCAAATGAGAAAAATCTGCGCTTAGATCCACGACTTTTATATCTACCCAAATTGTGCAGGGGGCTTAAGGAACAGAGACCTGCAAATTCAATGGATGCTAATTATAGTATTCATTTCTAGCTACATATTTGCATGCAAATATCAGCCTGTATAAATTTGGCATTGAAAGCACCCCAAGGCTCTAGTCTGGCAGATGGGTATTGGATCACAATGAAACTTAACAGTACCTGGGGGCTTTGGGGCCAAACAGAGGCTCTGAGCAACAGGAGAGCATCCATTTTCCCTCTTCTGAGATGACAGTGTGGGCTTTATACATTGTTCTGGCCAGAAAATATTTAAGAGGTGGTTTGGAAAAACACTTTGGGCTGATAGCCAATTTCCCTTAATGTTCTGCAGAGAGTCTGTAGATCTTGGAAAGTAGGACATCTTTAAATCACTTTATTTTGTTTTATTTGAGGTTGAGGAGTATTGGCATAAGCTGGGAGGATAGCATCGCCGGCTCCCTGGCTTCTCGGGGACTCCGGTGGGAGGCAGGAGGCAGGTGCTGAAGGAGGGCAGCGTAAACCCTGGGATCAATTTCCCATCTTTTTTTTCCATGAGGAGTATCGCAAAGCTTCCTGAGCCTTATCCTTTCTTACTTTGCAAAAGAAAGATACTCATCCAGAAAATAAGGTGAAATTAGTGCTTTTCAAAGACGGAGAGGTTTTTGAGAGACCATGGACAGGGTGGGTGCCCTAGCTGGGACCTGACCTGTAAGCAGCCACGCCAGCATTTCTTTGCAGAGAACATGGAGTTTTGGGTGCAGCACAAGGCCATTCTTCCCTGCTGAACTGCTTTAAGGAATGGGCAGGTGCCTAGATGCAATGAAAATGAAATGACAAGATATTTGGAAGAAAAATAGGAGCAAAGGAAGGTGTTTGAAAAAGTGCTTTCCTCCTCACCCATAAGAAAAGGCATTCAGAGTTGGGGGTAGTACACAGGGCCCTCACACTAGGAGCCCCGTTTTCTGCAGCTGTAATTTATACATTCATATTTTTGGAAAGATTTCAATACCTCCCCACTCCACCCCTATAACATGAGCTTCAAGCGTCCTCGAACCATGAACTCAGTCTGGCTGGGCTTCTGAAGTGTTCTCCTTTAAGGTAGAAAAATGAACTTAGGCAAATGATACCTACCAGATTCATAGATGTCCAAGAAAATATATCACTCAGCGGCTTTGAGTCTGTATTATTTCCTTGAAAACTTCCTTGCCTTGAACTTGGTAAAGCAAACACTTCTGGTTTTCCCAAAGTCTTAGGTAAATGAATAAAACTGGGCAAAATATCAAGTATATGTATTTTAATTTATCATAGTTTCCGTAGAATTTTAGAATAAAATGCTAAATCCCTACATGGCTGCATGCCCTGCGTGATCCCAGACCCATGTACCTCTTCACAGTCATCCTCACACCTTAATCTCCTGCCTCCATGGTTCTTGCCATACTCATTTCTGCTTCAGTACCATACTGGGCCCATTCCTAGGGTCTCTTCCTCCACCTTCCCCTGACTATACCTCCTGCTGTGTCAGCCTACCCAGTACCAACTCACAGTTCCTGTTTTCGAGAAAATGTCCCTGGCACTCCTAGATACAGTGAGGTCCCAAGCCTCTGCTGTTCCTAAACACAGCACCTCCCTTCTGTCGCACTTGCCTGGGTTGTCACTGCTTGGCTCTGTCTGTCCATCCTCCTCAACCCTGAGCTCCCTGAGGCAGGCCCCTGTGCTAGGTAGATATTCAATCAACAGCTTTGGAAGGAAGGGAGGAACTCTCCCAACATCCCCAAGTGGGAAGCTGAGACTAGAGTTGACTGTTGTGTTTTCAGCTCACTTTAAAGCTGTTTGAGAATTTCAACTGAGAAAAATGTTCAACAAACTTTTTTTTTTTGAGAAGTTCTCTGGTTATGAGAACACTTTCTAAGAAGCTTAAGCACAATCCTTACCTCCACCCATCCCAGCTCCATCTTGACAGCTCCTGTCCAGTGCATTCCGGGTACCAGGGCCCACTTAAGCCCTTTCCATGTGGTGTGATATTCGCTCGGGGGTAGGTGCTTTGATTTTCCTCATTTTGCAGATGAGGAAACAGAGACTTGGAGAGATTTAAGTGAGCCATGTTCAAGGTTGCCCAGCCAGTGAGAGCGAGAGCTGAGTTCAAGGCTGCACTGCAGGTACGGGGTACCACCTCTCAGAAGGAAGGAGAGCGACTTCTGAAGCATTGAATAATTGTGCCAGAGGCCAGCAGGGAGCCTTCTCCATTGTCACCGATGCTGCTTTCACATTCAGTTCATAACGATCTCGCTTTCCCAGCTCATGGTCCACGGGAAGCATCAAGCTGGAAGGAATTCGAGAGGACTCGTGGAAGATGGCATGATGACAACAGAGATGACGGCTGACAGCCTGACACGGGGGATGGAGACAAAACTCACAGGCAGTCTCGGGACTGAGGACCAGATAGTCCCAAAATAGATAAGTCCTGCATCATTAAGAAACATTCCAATTTTTCTAGATCCTCTCTTTTGGAGGCCAAACACAATTGGTGATTTAAATCATTATTTTTCTTTAAAGGCATGAGCTACCAGTCATATGGCAAATTAATTTTCTCCATAACCGGCAAAGGAAATAGCACAATCGGAGCCTGCCAAGTGTGCCAGACGGAAGCCTCCACCTCCGGCTTCATCCAGGCGCGCTCTGCTGTGCAGTCGAGTGTCACCTGCCTGTCCCGGCACCTAGGGACTGACGGCTTCTTGTACTTGTCCTTTCCCAAATTTTCATTCTGTAATTCCATGTGCCTTTTCCACACTTACCCATGATACAAAGACTGTGTGTCACCTTTACCTTTGTCTGGCTAGGAAATTGATTTTTAGCCTTTTAAAATTAAAAAATAAATAAAATCCCATTGTATTCATGCCCAGCTTGTCAAGAGAAGTTCCAGGAACACAGAACACGGAGGAGGATACACAACTGCTGAAGGAATATGTTCTTGAGAGAGTTTTCAAACAACCCTGCTTGAAAGGGCTTTTCAAAGACTGAAAAAAATTTTTTTCAAGATGTGCTATAAGGGAAGTGGGTTTTAGATACTGACACATTTTTATTCAGTTTTCACTCATTCTACTTATTTACAAGTTGGAAAGTTTTCTTTCATGATAATGAACTTTAAATTGGATGGTAATTTAAATTGTCACATTTTTTCTTTCTTAGTGGGTTGACATTAGGAACTTGATAACTTCAGGCATAAAGTATTATCTTTGATGACTAGAGTCATTCATAAAATCTTTAAGTCTGTGTTTAAAGGGGCAAAATAACACTTCTTAAGAGTCAAACTAGCCTCGTCACTTTGGAGGAAAGGAAGCAGCAGTACAGGGGGCCGAGGACAGCTGGGTCTTGCTGGGGAAAAAGGCCCAGGACCGGGATCCTGATTCCCATCCTGGATGAGAATCTGGCTCCTCTCACATGATGGCCTTTAACCCTTTCTTTGGAAAACCGATATCTTGAACTTACAGTCTTGGGAAAACATGTGTCTCTTCAGCATATATCACGATTTGTAATGTTACAAATATTTATATGACCTCGGTCTATGGAAAAGAATTCAAGCACTATTCAGCTTTCATCTTTCTGTGAGCTCCTGGTACTTGTCTTTCCAGGATTCATTCCCTCTTTTTTTCCTGGAGGTCCCCTGGGTACAGGCAAGGGAACTCCATCCAACTCCAGCTTTAGGACTGGGTTATGACACCTAATCCAAGCAGACACTATACTCATCCTGAGGCTGCAGCGATTAATTAGAGGCAGGTAGGTGACCTAAGTGGTTTCATCAGAGCAACTCTCAAAGTATTTGCTGTAAATTCTGGGCCATAGATAGTATGCTGTGAAGACGAGGGGGTCTGGATCCTTTACAGTCATTTTGCTGCTGTAAGGCAGGTGACCCAGGGGAAGAAGCAGACCAACAGAGGAGGCATGGCTGGGAGAATATCCAAAAGATCAAGACGGATCTCTGGAGTAAGCTTACCCCAAAGCCTGCCTGACTCTGCTTTTCTAGGTATGTAAGACAAGAATATTCTCTTCTTCTAAGCTAGCTACAGTTGAGTTGGGTTTCCATTTTGTAACACTTAGGGTCCTGACTGAGATGCACATTAACTCATTTTCCTTGTGCCACTAGAGGGAAGCTCGCAGACTCCCATTGTCCCCCACAACCTGTTATATCTCTTTGGCTATTTTTAGGGAGGGAAATAGACAGTTTTCTCTTTCTTCGTATCCTCCTTGCAGTCGATCTGGTTGACAGAATCTCCCAAAGTTTTGATCTGAGACAACAGGCAAGGCCAGGTGGGCTGTACGCCAGCACCCAGCCCAACCAACACCAGCCACTCCCCTGTGCTACCTTCAGAGGCAGGACTTCTTTATCTACACCAAATGTAGCTTTCGAATTCTCTTCGTTGCCCTCCATTTTCAGATGCGATGTCTTTTTCTTGTTGATCTGAGAATGATGCTTATGTATGAAACATATTAACATTTTAAAATATGGGTTGCAAAGATACTGACCTCATTTGTTGTTTATCAATTTTATTCATGGGAGTTTTTTCTATACAGAATTTTTACTTTTGTGCATAGCCAAATTTAGTAATTTTTTAAAACAAAAGACAAAATAGTGATGTGGTAAAACAAAACATTAATGGCATTTTTTAATTTTGGAAAATAAAAAAGTGGAGAGAAGTACAATGAATAATTTAAGCAATACTTAGAAATAAGATTTTAACATATTTGCTTCAAGTTTTTAGAAGTTTAAAATGAAAAGGTAAAGATAGTATTGATCATTTGCTATCCATACCTGGCCTGATTCACCCCTCTCCCTGTGTGTAATTACTGTAATGAATTTTGCATGTTTCTATTAGATCATAAAATAATAGTTACTTGGAAATGTAGGTAACTATAAAAAGTATCTGGCATTTTAAAATTTGCATTCATAAATTTATAAACAGCATCATAGTTTTATTTGATAACTTGTTGTTTAAACCAGCATTATTTAGAGATGTATCCATGCTCATACAGAAATATACAGTTTATTTTGAAAACTTGCATACTGATGGACATTTAGGATTTTTCCAACTGTGGCATTGCAAATAATGATGTGACAAGCTTCGTATATGTTTTTTAAAAGTTTCTCCAGGCATATGCTTGCATATAAAATTTCTAGGTTGTAAGATATGTATATTCTTTGTTCCATCAGATACTGATAACTTTGTTTTCCTAAGTAGCTGACTTGTGCCAAGAAGATACGTGATATCCCATTTCCAAAATCCCTGCCAATATTTAATATTGTTGGAGTTATATTTTTGCCAGTGTGGAAGGTATATTGTTTCTTGTTTTGGTTTTAATTTTTATTTCCTGCAGCATTAATGCAAATGAGCAACTAACTTTTCCTGTGTTTAATTGACTTTTTGATTTTCCTCATTCATAAAGAACTTTTTTGCATATTTGTCTATTGAATTGTTTATGTTTTTCTTATTGATTTATGGGTCTTCTTTACATAGGTTGGCTCCTAATCTCTTTGTCTGTGAAATCTACCACCCATTGTCTCCTTGGTTTCTAGATTTTCAAAGGCTTTTCCCATCTCCATAATATAAAAACATTTTCTGATTAATAATTATATTGTGAAATATTTAAATATCTTAAACATTAGGAATTAAATGTAATGAATGGCATAAAGTATATCTGAATTTGTTTTAAAAAAGCCAGTTTTCCTGATAGCATTTTCAGCCTGCATTTTTCCACTGATTTGAAATGCCACTTTATAATATTATACTAATAAGCCTATGACATATGTCTATTTCTGAACCTTTGTCCATTGATATATTTGACTCTCCTGGGACAATATCACTGCATTTCAATGAATATAGCTTTAGAATGCATTTTGACATCTGATCAGACAAGTCTTCCCTTATTATTTTTACACATGTCTTACCTAGTCTTGTTATTTTAATCCTCCAAGTGAAAGTAAGGGCCAGGCTTCCCTTCCATCCTATGGAGATTTTGGATGGCATTGCATTTTATATTCCTTCTGTCATCAATTCATTCCATTTTATTGAAAACAGAAGATAAATGATTATATTCTTGTTAGACTTTGGTGCTACAGACATGAGACTACTATGGAGAGGTGAGTTATTGGGGCAGAATTTATTTGCTGCATTTGTCTCCTGCCAGTCCAGAGCCTTCACTGGAGGAGGGGGTGGAGGACAGAAGAGGGTTGAGGCTCCGGGCCTGCAGGAGAGGTGGAAGGTTGGGGTTTGCAGGTGATTTTTTGTGTGTTTGTCTCCACGTTTCTCAGGAATGACAGGGAAGGAAGGAAAGATCTGATCATTTCCACTGGGCCTTTAATTCCTTTGAACTTGAGCAATTGTTTTCATGAAGGATTCAGGAGTGTTTGCCGACAGCCATTCCCGCCGCCATCTGGTGAATATGGTTATTTTGCTATATTTTTAAAAAATTTTAATTTCCATAGTTTTTTGGGGGAACAGGTGGTATTTGGTTACATGAGTAAGTTCTTTAGTGGTGATTTATGAGATTTGGGTGCACCCATCACCTGAGCAGTATACACTGAACCCAGTTTTATCCCTCATCCCCTTCCTACCCTTTCCCCCTGAGTCCCCAAAGTCCACTGTGTCATTCTTATGCCTTTGCATCCTCATAGCTTAGCTCCCACTTATGAGTGAGAACATACAATGTTTGGTTTTCCATTCCTGAGTTACTTCACTTATATGGTTAACAGTCTCCAATCTCATCCAGGTTGCTGCAAATGCCATTAATTCATTCATTCTTATGGCCGAGTAGTGTGAATACGGTTATTTTGAAAGTCACTGTTTCCTCTAAGTCAGGAATACACATTGCCAGTGTCTATCCCCGAGGAATGTCGCACGCCCCCGCCCCATTGGTGCAGGTCCAGCTGGTGGGCTCTCTGCAACTTCCGCACCTTCCCGCTCTGTCCTTCGTGAATGGCACCGCCCCCTCCAGATTCACGGTCAGTTCTGACATTTCTTTCATGGGCTTCCCCTTGATGGTGAGTCCATCGGAATTCACTTCCTAAAGCTGCTTTTGCTTCAAGATGGCTTACATAAAATTCTGGCCTGCCTGGAAACCTACCTCCCCAGCCTCTGCAGACCACAGACAGCTACCTGCTCTCCTTCCTGCCCATGGCTAGGCTTAAACATTTCTCAGATGACAAGCCTGCCTCTCTAGGAAATTACTAGGCTTAGATTGAATGGTGGGGGAAAGACAGAATGAGATGATTAACTTGTGTTTGAGGAAACCAACACCTCCACATCCCATGTGGCCACTAAGCTCTGAGGGCTTTGTCTCTTCTGTTTTGCTTAGCAGACCCTGTTGTGAGTCTGGTACAATCCAGGGATCCCCCCACTGGGGAAATGTATGTGCATGGACGGATGGATATGTATTTACATAGACCATGTACACGAAACTCTGAGTTTAGTTTCAAGGGTCCTGAAAGTCAAGAATCCAAAGGCTGAGAGCATGGATGTGGAGAAAAGTTAACCAGAAGGTGCTTGCCCTCTAGAACTCAAATGAGCTGTATTTGCAGTTGCAATTATTAATAAGAAGACATTTTTGGGGCCTTAATGGTGCCAAGCCCTCTGGTAGGAATTTCATATGTATCATCTCTCACAGGAACCCTGTGCAGTACATACCAATATTACTCCCAATTTACAAGCTGAGACTGTGTCTGTGGGGTCAGGTAACTCACCCAAGACCAAGTGTGGGAAGTGACCAGGTCTGCCTGCACTTACATCCATACAACTCACCACTGTGCCCTCTGCCTCTCTTTCCAGATGTGCCAGGACTGGCTGCAACCCCGCCCTTGGCTGAGTCATTTCTTGCTGTCACCACTGCAGCGGGATTGGGTCTTTCCGGATTTCCTTGCTGCCCCTCCTCTTTGACCTTGGCTGAAAAGGTCTCGGATGGAGAAGGGAGCCCCCTTGGGAAGGCCGCTTCCCAAGTCACACTTGGACTCTCATCCTCTGCAGATGCCACCAAGATGCATGGGGACCACCTCCAGGGCTGGCCAAACTCAAGTCTAAGAAGAGAAGTTAGGGACACTTGATAGAAGCTGATGAGCGTATTCTAAAGAAACTTGGCCTGGGCGCGATGGCTCACGCCTGTAATCTCAGCACTTTGGGAGGCCAAGGCAGGTGGATCACTTGAGGTCAGGAGTTCAAAACCAGCCTGGCTAACATGGTGAAACCCTGTCTCTACTAAAAAATACAAAAAAATTAGCCGGGTGTGGTGGGGGGCACCTGTAATCCCAGCAACTCAGGAGGTTGAGGCAGGAGAATCGCTTGAACTCAGGAGACAGAGGTTGCAGTGAGCCAAGATCATACCACTGAACTCCAGCCTAAGTGACACAGAGAGACTCCATCTCAAAAAATAAAAATAAATAAAATAAAAAAATTAAAAAAAAGAATAACTTGACTTCACATTTCACCCCTGACTTTGCTAGGACATGTGTTTACTTTTTCTATATTGTGGCCTATTTAAATGGAGGTGTTCTTTGGAAACCCACTGTTGCAAAGATTTTTTGTTATTGTCAGGTAGCTTTGCTATGTTTGCTATGAACTGGCCTTTTTCCTTCACTACAGTTTTAGGGATGACTTCTATGACCTTCGATTCTAAGTTGTCCATGGAAATGCACAGGAACAAATCACAAACTCCAGCCAAGCTTCCCTTTGATATAACTTTTAACTATGATCTTCCAGACATCTTCTAAAACATTGTCATCTGGAAACAAGCAGATGGCGGAGTAAGTGCCTTCAGTCCAGCCACGAATTCACCATTGGCATTTACCCTTGTCTCCTAGTTTTGGAGGAAGAGTGAATGGCTTTTCTATTTTATATACATATAATATCTTTTTTTCCAATAGTTTTTGGGGAACAGGTGGTTTTTCGTTACATGGGTAAGTTCTTTTGTGGTGATTTCTGAGATTCTGGCGCACTCGTCATCCGAGCAGTGTACACTGAACCCAGCGTGTAGCCTTTTATCCCTCAACCCCCTTCCCATCCCCACGGAGTCCCCAAAGTCCATTGTATCATTCTAATGTGAAGGGCTTTTCTTGAGTAGCGTGACGTCTTTTCGCATTTTTCTGGGGTGTGGGAGTGAGTGTGGTGGGTGCCCCCGACCGATGCCTCTCGTTGGCTGCCTCTATGTGGGGGCTGCACAGGCGAAACCCCATCTTCCCAGCTTCCCTTGCAACTAGGGCAGCCACGTGACCAGTTCCAGCCAATAAGACACAAGCAGGTGTTCGCAGCGATTTCGGGAGGCTTTTGTTTGTTGGATGTAAGGAGATAAACATGTCCTGTGCCGGCTTCACCTCTTTCTTCCTCATTCTTCACAGATACGTTGCCTGGAACTGAAGCAGCCATCTTGTGACCATGAGGGAGATGCCAAGAGAGATCTCAGAGCTTCCGGCCCGGACAGGACTGAGCCGCCTTGTCACGGCTGGTTGCCGCCTCCCTCCAGAATGCTGAGATGGGGGCGTTGTTGTGTGAGGCAGAAAGACCCTGCTGCTTTAAGCTTTTTCTTTTTTTAAATGTAACTTGCAACAAAAATCTTTCCTAAATAATATGGACGTTAAAAGGCCTTCAGAGAAACACAGCCAGCCCACCAGACCCTCATGTGTTTGTTTTCTGATTTATTTATAATTTTTACCTCACCTGTTTCCTGCAAAAGAACTGACGAAGCTGAGAGACGCTGGTCACTGACCCTGAGCCTAAGGTTTAGTTGGAATTTTCTTGTTGACCTCACAGTGATGCTTCTGGTACCACTGTTTTCATCTAGCCCCAAAGCAACCACAGAGAGTGAATGCCACCTGTTGATCTGGGAGTGCAGCATGAAGTCGGTGAAATCTTCTTACTGCTCCATATGCCACCTCCTCCAGGAAGTCTCTTGGATTCTTCCAGACAGAAGCTGTTGGTCTCTCTTCCATAATCCTATTGCCCCCTAAAGATTATGCTAGCATTGCTGCCTGCCTTGGACCTGTGCTGTGCCTGGAAGGCCCAGCCCCACATCACACTTAGTCATGCTCCATGGAGCCTTGTTAAATGGATGCGGGCATCACGGGATGCCCTGAACAAGGCAGGTTGGAGGGGCCCCCACCCGCTCACCATCTGCCTCGACAGCTTGCCTGCCACCTGTACTGGGAGGATGACCTGGAGGCTGCTGGGCTTCTGACCCACCTGGGATGGCTCAGGCCACCGTCTCCCACTTGACTGGGGTTCCTACCTTCCACCTGCTGTCTTCCTCTCACGGGATAGTTGGGAAGAGGGCACTTAGCTTTGCCCTGGCCGACCTCTCCCACCCCATTGGCCCAGCTACCGTCTTCTGGTTAAAGCTTCAGGCCTGGGTTGGGACCCACCGCGGAAAGGGCTGGTGTTGGCCCACCTGTGGCTGCACCTCAAGCCCAGGAGGCAGGAGTGGCACCAATCTCCAAAGTCAGCCCCCAAACCGTGTTTTATGTAACATCACATCATGATTTCTCCTCCTAGATTTAGTGGCCCGGGGAGGCGGCAGGCCCCTGGCAGAAGCCGCCTGGGGCACTGTGATGAATTCATCCGCCACCCACAGAGGATGAGGGGGTCGGCCAAGGCACTGGCGGAAATTGCAAATTGAACTTAAAAGGTAACCTAGCATTTAGTTAGCTTTTTAGAAAAGAGCTGTAGAGTGGCTAGAAGGACAACCACAGAGAAATGACAACAGTCACTGTCATACAGAAGCCCAAGTGCCTTTACCAGAGTGTGAGCGATGTCACTGTTTCCCCCTCTTTCCCAGCCACCGTTCCGGTCTCTCAGAAGCTGACTTTTCCCACCTCCACCTCCCTCCTCTGCTGCTGTGGCTGCACTCCAGAGCCCACCCGCCCGAACCCTTCTCCAAAGGAATTGACTCTTCTGCAGTCCCCCTCCCTGTGGCCTGAAGACACAGTTTTCCTAATAGAGCGTTTCATAGCAGCAAAGCGGTTGTCGATAAACCCTTCAGGTCGAGCAGAGCCCGTGAGTCAAAGGAAATCCGCGCTAGTCATTGAGCACTGAATGACTTGTTTCAAACTCAAGTACAAGCCTGGCTGGGAGAGAAGATTATTATTACTGTTATTAAGTCTTCCTGTACTTCCTATTGAACATCTTATTAGCAATGTGTGTAAGCATCTGCTCCTGGACCCAACTTCGATACTACACTGTTGACTCCAGTTTTATAAATGTGTAAGAAGTGAGTAAATTAAGCAGTGTGAACCCTGCCGGGGCCCTGACCCTGCCAGCCTGGTGTGCGGGCCTGGAACTGCTGTACAGCATAATGATTACATTACAATCTTGTGATATTATTCACAATGACTTCGGATGAATGAATGATAAACTAGGGGTTATGCCGCCTTTATTACAGAACTGATATGATAGCTAATCAGTGTCCAAGTATATGTCATTACATAAATTATGAACCCGAGTTTGATGTGAATTCCCAAAGAGGCTGGTTCTGAACATCATCTGGTATAAGGCCACAGGCTGAGCTCTGAATTCTGACAACAACAGCCCTTTTTGCTCTCATAATTTCTGTAAATTACTAATAGATATCTTTGAAGGCCCAGGGAATTTGCTTTAATCCACTAAGACTTTCTTTGTGGTAAATGATCAACACTTTTCTCTTTCAAAGACTTTTTTCCATCCTCCGTGTTCTGCATCCATTTAACAAGAAGGTTTTCTTATTCTTTAAGCTGATATGTGAAGAATAAAAAAGACTACAAAATGACCGGTCAATTACAGATGGGAGAAGAGGCATTAAAACGTCAAGCGTGGGATTCCCCAAAGCAGATCTAAAGCGAGAAGCCAGGCCCTTGAAGGCGAAGACCAGGGCTCCCTGCTCCTGTCTTCTCAGAGCAGGCACAGGCTAGTATGGGTGAGGTTCCCTGTGTTCAGACTGGATGAATAAATGAATGACTTCCTCAAGGAAATGATACTTCTGGTTAGAACAGTGCAGCTTGAGAAGCTTACAGTGAGTCAGGGAGACCGGGCAGAAGTGAGCAGATCTGTGTTTGAATCTCTCGTTCACTTGCTAGCTCAGACCCGGGGAAAGTTATTTTTTTATTTTATTTTTTATTTTTTTGAGATGGAGTCTTGTTCTGTCATCCAGGTTGGGGTGCAGTGACGTGATCTCAGCTCATGGCAGCCTCTGCCTCCCGGGTTCAAGCGATTCTCCTGCCTCAGCCTCCCAAGTAGCTGGAACCACAGGTATGCACCATACACCCGGCTAATTTTTGTATTTTTAGTACAGACGGGGTTTCATCATGTTGGCCAGGCTGGTCTCGATCTCCTAAACTCAAGTGATTCACTTGCCTTGGCCTCCCTAAGTGCTGTGATTACAGGCGTGAGCCACCTTCCCTGGCCTCAGGGAAAGTTATTTAAGCCTTCTGACCTTCATTTTCTTTATCTGCAAAATGAGAAAAGATAATATCCATGTATACGATGGTGAGGATTTCATGAGATACTGGGACACTTTGACAATCACTGATTGCTGCTTTTTGTAATGATAAGTCTTCGACGACTGAGCGCTAGCGTTCCTATGAACACTGTTGTTGCTGTCTATGGCAAGACATGGGGCAGCTTTAGCCTGGAAATGTTTATCAAGGAAGCCACAGTAAAAACCGGGTTGGGGTAAATTGTACCTTTTGTTCAAAGTTCCTTCTGTTAGATGTTTTTTTTTGTTGTTTGTTTGCTTGTTTTTTTTATATATATAACTTGCCAAATTTCTTGAATAATTGTGGCTTCCTTCTTTTGCACTGTAAGCTATGAGGCCTATGATGACACTGACTAGGAAGGGCGGCTCCACCAGCAGAGGCCAGGTGACCCCTGCATCGGGAGGTTGTCTTTAGCAGCTGCCTGTGGGAAGTGCAGGGCAAAGAGTCCAGGTGTCGTGCACCGGTGCTGGTAATACCATTAACCGGCGTGTGCCTCTGATTAAGAGGCTTCAGCATTCTAAGCCTTTGCAGAGTGGTGCAGGGGTAAAGGGGAGGTGGGGGACAGATAACCTCTGAAGTGTCTTTTAGCTCGTCTTTCAGCTCCATGAGTTCTAAATATTTAACATAGATTTTTACATTGACTGCCTCTTCATTATACCTATGACTTAGAATTGTACATTTATTTCCAAAGGATCCAAAAAGGACCTGGCCAACATTTTTCACCAGAAGGTGAATGGCAATGGGATTGACAAAAGAGATGAAGAAGTCAGGGAGCATTGAAGATTGGAAGGGAACGAAGTGCTGGAGTCACAGGGCAGAGCCCAGTGAAAAGACAAATAAAATGGGGGACCTTAAAAAGGTTTTGATTGAATTTGAGAAATCAGGCCAGGTGGGAGAAGAGACTCAACCACATTATGTTCAAGGGAAGGAGGAAAAAAAATGAAGAGAATTTGTCACTTCCGAAGGTGGCAGTGACATAGGGAAGGAGATGAAACGCTGTGAGTATGGTTCAGGACGTGCAATGCTTTCTCTGTCCAGCCGTGGAGAATCCCTAACTGGCAATGGTGCTAGGAACTGAATATAGGGATGGCCTGTCTGCTACTTATTTATTCATCAAGGTGGCATAGATAGGGTCTGCAGGCTGTGTTTTAATGACAATTTAGAGTTAGAGGTTTATTGCTTTTTAAAAAACTTTATAAGGGAAAAACTTAAGACAATTCACTGACCTTTGTGTGTGTCAATTTCCTTCTGCTTGGAGGGTATCAGCTAAGGGTGCTAATTACAGAGCCCGGGGCCAGGAGCTGGCTCTGCACACACTGGTCTCATCCTGGGTTGCTGCTGTTGCATGAAGGGCAGAGGCTGTTGGTAACCCTGATGCTGGGATATATGCTGTCAAGTTGGCCTATGATTTTAAAAGTATTGATGAATATTAATATTCCAGGTGAATAGTCTGAAATATAACCTAAGTTTAATGAGCTTACCACATATATTGTTGGGCTGACTTGTTAAAACACTCAAATGTAGTTTTTGGAACTCTAGAGATTCACTAATATCCAAGCAGTAAGATTACAAAAACAATAAAGGATAGCTGTTGAGAAACACGATTTTAGATGAAGCCAGAGGAGAAAATTAGATCCTAGAGTAATCCGCATCATCAATGGGAGTTTAACTGGGTTTAGCCATTACGGAATCACTAGGCAGCCTCGAATATTAAAATATTAAAATGCCATGATTCCTTATGTCTGGATCTTACATGATATAAATGCTCTTATTTGTTTAATTATGCTATGAAAGAGAACCAAAGAAGTTGACCTACGTTCAGGTTGTGAATCAGTGTGACAAGTCAGTATTTGTATTTTGTAAATATTGTGTATCCTTATAATATGATTTTTCCAAATTCAATATGCTAGACCACATGGTGCGGTCCGTGGGATCAGAGTTACGCTGTTTAGATTACACTGCGGGGTGTGGGTCCAGCTTTTGGCTGGACCGTATCATCTATAGTTAGGAGGGACTTTCCTGAATGGTTGCCTGCTGCAGGGAACGGTTGGTTTGTGTTTATTTGTGGGCTGAGGCTAAGCACAGATAATTGTATTCCCCAAAGATATTTTTCTCAAATTTTGATAAAGTCAAAATAGAAATTAAACTGGAATTCTGTAGCTGATGGCATTTATAGTAGTTTTTGCTAACACAAATGTTATGATATTTTTAAAATGAAGAAAATTGGCCTATCTCCCAGAAAGGCAGTGCGGGGAGAAATTGGCAGATCTATTGAAGCATACACATAGGAAACAACAAGTACAACGAACACCTCTCTCTCTCGCAGACACACACACGCACACACAAACGGGCTTTGCTGTGAAATACTCAGCAGTGGAAAACCACTCTCTTTTTGTGAAAACCCTGAAGTTTAATTTAACAGAATTTCTTAAGTCACAGCCAAAGTTGAGTCTGGAATTTACAAGTGCAAAGTTGAAATATCTCCACCAAATGGCCACAGAGATCCACAGTTGTCTGTTTCTTTTCTAAACATGCCCAGGTGTGTGTCCATGTGCTTGTGTGTGTGCACGCATGGTGTGTGTGTACATGCACAGATGATGCTTTTTGTATTGTTAGTAATTCCCAAAACTTATTTTTCTGGATCTTAATACTAGGTTCACATAGCCCTAATTACCGTGAGAATTTAGACTGAGTAGACAAATCATTCAAATGATTCATATGTACTTGAAATGTATGAAGAGAGTAGGTGACCATGTGAAGGGATGCATTCGTTAGTTTGTGAATATCATTTCACATGTGTATCAAAATACCACCACCTACACCATCAGTATATACAACTCTTATTTGTCAATTATGCCTTCAGAAAAGCTGGAGGAAAAAAGACAATGAAAGTTTAGTTAAACCTTTTAGGCTAATTGCCTGCCTGTCTGTAAAGACCAAGCAAATCACACGTATTCATTCATGCAACAAATGATCGTGACTCACTTGCTGTAAGCCGGCCTCTCTCCTGGGGCTGCAGAGGGAAACACACACGGCCCTGCTTTCTGGGAACTTCCCACTTGGTGAGCGGATGCATCAAAGCACCAGGTTTCAGCAAGCCCTGGGAGAAAGGCCCTGGACGCAGGCAGAAGAAAGGAAGGAACATGATCTGGAGTCTGCCATGGAAGGCTTCCTGAAGGAAGCAGCATTTTAGCTAAGAGCTGAAAGTAGGCCAAGAGAGAACCTGACATCCTCCAGGCCAGGGAACCAAACATGTAGCCATCCCAGGAGTGGGGAGGGCAAGCGCCCTGCCCAGGAACCGGGCCGGGGTGACCCAGTGCAGGACACACGCGGAGCTGGTCTTGTAAGGGGCATCCAGGTCTGTGGAGGCGGATCCTGCAGGACTTTGTGGGACATGTTTGGGGTTCTGCCTGCAACTGGGTCAAGGAGCTTACCTGGAAATGTGGTTGAAATGACACGGAGGCTGGCTCCCAGAGTCTCCAACAGGAGAGCAAAGGGATAACAAAGTAAACCCTGCTGGGTTTCAGCAGGGTTTGGAAATTCAGCAGCCCTTTGTTGTTCTCATTTTAGCCCAGTTGCTAGATAAGCAGAGCCCTGGTTATAGACAAGTTCTCTTGGCTCCTTGGTCCCTCACCCTCCTCCTCCACTGCTCCCTCCTCTCCTTTTCCTGCTTTGCTGCACCCTGATACAGCGGGACGGTGCCAGGCAAGTCTGGATTTCCTTCCCGGAAGGAGGTTCTTTCCAGCGTGAAAGGATGGGGGAGGTTTAGAATTAAGATGACAAGACTAACAACGATGTCAAGTATTTGTCCCCACCCTTGACTGTGAGACAGACCCCAGAGGAGTGGAGGAGGCTTGGAGAGGGCAGGAGGGAGAAAAGGGGAAGAAGGAAGAGAGGACCAAGGTGGGGGCTGGGTGGCCAGTTGTGGCTTTGAATCGTGACTTTTCGAGCAATGTTCAGGCATGTGTTTTCTCAGATATAAAATAGAAAAAGCAATGGTCTCTATCTCAGACAGCGGTTGGCAGAATGAAATGAAATCATGCAAGTGCACACTGGAAGTGTTCAATAAGTGTATCGAGGTATATGATAATAGCATGGTATAATAGCACCCTGGTTTTTATTTTTTAGGTTAGGAAGTACTCTAAGTGTGTTTGAAAGTGAAAATGCATTCTCTTTCTCACAACCCAAGGAACAAAAATAAACTTCACCAGTAGAAAATGGAAACAGACGTCTTACAATTGTCTTAACAGTGATGATGCTTTACAACATGTTTTGAAATGCAGGATGTTCAAATTGTAGGTGCATTGCCTACTCGTTCCCCCTTTCAATGATAATAAAACTGTTTATTTTCACATGGAGTTGGATCACTTTTTCAATAATAGGTTGTGTAGAAACAGTAAAATATGACTCTACAACTTCAGTCCTCAGCACAGGATAGGTTCTATGGCATCGAGGAACCTACCAGAAACCCTAGTGACCAACACAATTCAGGAGAGGGGCGAAGGGTCCCTGCTGAGTTGCCGGCGCTGTGTCTGTCACCTGTTTTCTTTCCTGTGCCTTCCAAGGCGCTGATTGCCGTGAATAGGCATTACGTGTGAGGACGATGTGGGAAATGGAGTCTTGGGATAATGTTTGAATATTTGTTTCTGCATTTACATGCTCCATTGATGAATGAAATAGTAAATATTTAAAGCCTGAAACTCTTTTCATTTCTCCTTCAAAGACCCACTCCGAGCCTCTCTGGTCGACATGGCACTGCGGCTCCTCAAGTCATTAATCACTCTTTGTTTGGGCCGGGTTTTATTGTTCGGAATTGTCCAACTCCTGCTCGGATGGGAGAACACCGGGGCTCTGGGTTCTTTGTTCAATCCACGGGTCCTGCGGACACACCTGGGGGTCCCGGGGTTTGTGCGAAGGGCAACGGCATTTTGACTTTGTTGTGTATCTGAGCACAATTCCTGTACATCTTTCAAAATACGAAAGGTAAAGTGTCAACATATTGTCTGTAATCGTGCAGCTTGACAAATACCTGATTGCAATTTTTCAGCTCTCCCCCTAGGAATGATCACCTCTTAAAAGCTCTGCCTAATTAATTTTAAAACACATATCAAAATCGAACCACGAACGTTTTATTGGTGACCAATTATTTCTGAAGATTTATTTACGGACGGAACAGGGGAAGAGATCGATATGATTATGTGATGTGCAGAAATAAAAGAATTACCAGAAGCACTTGATTTTTGCAATTTAATTCACAACTTGGAATTATACAGTTAAACTTGGGTCCTAGGAGGCCGTACGATGCAATCCATCATTAGGAAAAATTTAGGAACATTATTGGAGAGCTGTGATAATGTATGGCTTTGTCGCTATGTTAATATGGTTTAGGAATAAAAAATAATAACTTTCACCCCAAAATCATATAACATAAAATTTCTTCTGTCAACGCATGATTTGTAGGTGGCATCCTGCATGTATATATGGCAGTTCTTTATAAGATGCATACATTTTTATTTTGTTTACCAGTATGCAAGGTACTAAAAAGGGTTTTATTTGAAGCACACACTGCAGATTTACAATATTATATTCGAGTGTATACATTTTCTAGCAACAACAAAAAAAGCCCTCTACCGTATCCATACCAGTGACAAATCTGCCAGGAAGTGACTAGTTGATATGCCTTTTTATTACCGCAGCTGCCTTGTTTTTTCTACTCAAAATAAAAGAAAATCACAGGATCCTTAAAATAATAGCTGGCAGCAGGTAGTTACTGGGAAATGCATGTCCCGGCTCTTCACTTTGTAGCATCCATCCGGATGGCAGATTAGAGGCTGGGATCTGCAGGTCGGTGACAAATACACGGGTAATAGCATTCAGCTTGCCTAACTGTAAAAGTGAATTCACTAGTCCTCTTTGTTTGATTGTAGACCTGACATGTCAGATGAGAAGGGGCCTTGGATAACCTGCCAAAACAACAGCACAAATAAACGCCAGACACCGGGGCTGCTTGATGTGGAATTACAAACATCGCTCCCATCATCGATTCAAATGCAGCTGATATGGAAAGCTCACGTTGTGGCTGCCTTAGATGAAGGGGGATCTCGCAGCCCAAGTGCACCCGGTGGGGTGGGGCTGGCGAGAACAAAGTGCCTCCCTGGTACCCCAGCTGCTCGTTTTCCTCGGGCGAGGTGGGAGCTGGGGCTCTGCACGCAGGACAGCGATATTTAACATGCATTGGTTTTCTTATAAAAGTTCACTGATTGTCGAATGTGACAGACTCTGGCATGGGAGACACTGCCATGAAAATTGCCTCCTGTAGCACCGCTTGATTTAAGGGAGAGGCAGTGCTTGGGAGAAAAAGAGTCAAATGCATGCAGCTGGTGGTGTCTTTCTTTACATATTCCCTTTGCGTTCCTGCAGAGCCCCGTGCAGAAGGTGGCAATTGCGGGAAGAGGGCAACATTTACTGGCTGTGTTTCTTTAAGATCCAAAACCACAGTGGTGGTGATTACATTTCTGCCTCATGGTAATGCAAATCCCTATGGTTGATTGCAAGATTTAATTTTTTTAAAAAGAATTGATGCATAATAGATGTACATAGTTTTGGGGTGCATGTGACAATTTAATACATTCATAGAATTTATAAAGATAAAATCAGTGTACTTGGGATATCCACTACCTTCAATAGTTGTCTTTTCTGTGTCCTAGAACCATTGGAACTCTTCTCTCGTTAGGGTTCACTCTGTTTTGTAGGTTACATGGGGATTCTCAGAAAAGACTTTTCAAAAAATTGTATCTTAAACTATAGAAAAGGAATCTTTTATGATTTTTTTTTTGAAATTTTCGTACCAAGCCTTGGTTTTTACCACCTCACTCCAGAATGGCTAAGCTGACATTTTACTTTTTGCACAATGTGCAGATGTGAAAGCTGTAGGGAAAATGAGTTACAGGGGCCTGCCCTCGAGCTAGGACTTTTCTGTGTTCAGGGTGGGTCATCGGGGCCATGGGGTAGGCCACGCTGCCACGTTGACGACAGATGACCCTCCATGGCGCTTGCCTGCCCCAGCACCACCACCCGCACCGCATCCTGTTCTGTGCTACCTACAAACCAGAGTCAGAAAGCTCTCTTAGCCGAAGTGGTATCAGCGACATTTAATGCAAGGATTAAATGACCAGTGGTGCTTAGAGAGATTATTGGTAGCTGCTTTGCCTCACGGGCTGTCCGTTTTAAAAATAACCTGCACATTGAAAATATGCTGTGCATTAACATACACATTCTCTATTTTCAGCCGATGATGTAAAGTTCACCCCAATAACAAAGCACTAAATGATTGTAGATCACTCTGTGTTGATCTGAATTCCTTAAAAAGTACAGCTAAAGGCTGTGGGTTGTGATTTCCAGATCAGCAATCATCCCCAGCAATAGGCCTGGGTTTCCGATGTTTCAAAAAGAGCGCACGTGAAATTTATGTGCGAATGTTTAGCATCTGCAATGATTCGCACTTTTCTTAGCAGGCTTGATGGTGTGTCCCAGGATTGCTAGCCAAGTAGAGTCTTTCAGCGTCCTGGTGACATCCTTATTTAGCAAACAGACTATTCAATCAGAAAACTAAATTTAGGTCTTTGCAAGAAGGTTATGAAAACTAATTTTTCTGTTGCCAATACTGATGATTAAATCAACCTAATCTGCATCCTCTGAACTAATCATGGGATGATGTATTTACCTGCTATGTTTACATGAAGTAGATAGCAACAATTAAGTTTATTTTAACTGTAGTTATGAGAAATACAGTAAATGGTAATAGATGCCAGAAGCAAATAAACATATTAGCAGGAAATGTTCAAATGATCTGAGTAACCCTACGAGCCAGCATAGCAGGTGGTGATATCCTGTTTTTAAATTACATTTCAGCAAGTGAACATAATAAATCCTCCTGCGTTATACATTTCGCTGGTAGCGACTTAGACTCACATTATTCTGTTTGACCTCATTCCTGCTAATCACCATCCTGGTTTTAATAGCTGCCACAGTGAGTGAAACAGTTAATGCAGTATTTCTTGCCGAAAGAGTGCCTGTCAGGCTATTGATGACAAATTAAAATTAATAAAGAAGATCTGTGTTGAATTGGAGGGAATGGAATAACGACGGCAGCCACGTGACGGCTGCGGCCTCTGGGGCGCTCTGTGAAGAATAATGTTTTTGGTGTACGTGCATTGTCTTGAAAGGAACGCTAAAACTGCCAAATCTTTGCCTGGAAGACTTCCTGAAATGGGAGCTGTATCCTTTCAGCCCTCATCACATGTAATTTATCCCTCGGAGAGTTATTTCCCGTTCTGCACACCTTAGCTCTGTGCTGTAATAATAGTATGTTTCCAAGGTTCTACAATTTTATTTACCTCGGTAAGAACCTTTACAAGAACAATCACATCCACACAGGAGTCCAGAAAACACAGTAAATAAGTAAAAGTTCCGTACGGCATTTCTGCCTAAAACACCTGACTCCATGTTAAGGGACCGGGGCATTTCATGCAAGAACCAATGCCGCTACTTGTTCCAAAAGCACTGTGCATTTTGGGGTGGTTCTTTCCTTTCTTACAGAAAACGAGGTCTGATAACAGTGCGTTTATGTTTTCAGTGGTGGCAGAATGAGAAAGCAAAAGTCTCCAGAAGATTATGTGAAATTTGCAAAATGCAAATGTTCCTGTAGCTCATGTATGTTTCACATCTACTTATAAATTGCACGTTCAATATAAGCAAAAAATATTTTGCTGGGAAGGTAGGAGCCGACGGGGAAGGTGAGGCACCACGGGGATGGCTGCTCCGAGATGTCAGGGTCAATGCATCCAGCAAGGCGGGATTACTGCAGCCCCACGTAGACGGTGGCCAGTGGCCCAGAGGCAGAGGACATAATTTTGACTGTACCCAGGAGACGCACTCTGGAGCCCGAGCTCTCTCTTCCCCCAAAGAGGCAGTCCCTGGAGGTCAATGTGGAAGTTGTAGGGAGGTCGGCCCAGGGAGCACTGGGCATTACAACTGCCCTGGAAAGAGGAAGCAGGACAAAACCAGGGCTCCCAGTCCCCTTCTGGAATTCCAGTCCATGAAATGAGGCCTGTGGTGCCCCGGCTCTATGGGGTCAGGAGCCTGCTGTCCAGACCGGCCTGACCTCAGTGGATCCTGGATGTCTTGTGCCTGTCCTGTCTCCAAGTCGCCAGATCCAGTGTTCCAGGGGAATAAAGAATAGTGGGGAGAAGTCCTGTCCTGGGGCTCCGGGGCCCTGGGACAATGAGCTGACACCTTGGAGACCACTCTCCAGGCGGCAGCCCATCTCCCCTCCTTCCCTGTTCTGTGCTCCTGACCTGGGGCCGTCTGGCCCCAGCTCCTGGACCATCCTCAGTCTTGAGGTCTGTGTTCCCCCAGCTTTGTGTGCCCAGGTCCATCCTAAGGCTGTGCGCCACCCACCCCGACTGTTCTCTCTGGGCACACACACCATGGTGCACGCCACCACCTTCCTGAACGAAGCCGTTTTGGGTAGAGATAATCTGATATTTAACCATTCATTAAAGGACGTGGACATCTGCCTAATTTGGATGGACTTTGCTATCTGTCATTTTCTTCTTCTTCCAGCAGTAGGATCTGGGCCACTCCTTGCCTCAGTAGGACTGCCGGCATTGAGTCCAGCTGAATGACGCATTTTAAATTTAGAATATATCAGCAAGGAAAAAGAGAATTTGGAATTTAGATATTTGACTAACAGTGTCTTGCCTCCTTCCTTCCTTCCTTCTTTCTTTCCTTCTCTTTCTTTCTTTTTCTTTTCTTTCTTTCTTTCTTCTTTTTTTTGACGGGGGTCTTGCTCTGTCACCCAGGCTGGAGTGCAGTGGCATGATCTTGGCTTACTGCAACCTCTGCCTCCCCGGTTCAAGCAATTCTCCTGCCTCAGCCTCCTAAGTAGCTGGGATTACAGGGCCTGCCACCAGGCCTGGCTAATTTTTGTATTTTTAGTAGAGATGAAATTTCACCATGTTGTCCAGGCTGGTCTTGAACTTCTGACCTCAGGTAATCCACCCACCTTGGCCTCACAAAGTGCTGGGATTACAGGCATGAGCCACCGCAACTGGCCCTCTTGCCACATTTCTAAGTCCTGGTCTCACTTCTCTAAAAGTTCATATAGGGGCTTAATTAGAAACTGACATTGTGTATTACAACCTGATGCAAACTAAGAGCCTTCTGCATTTTGTCCAAATGTCTAATGATCATGCAGTATGTTTGATGCATAGTGGTTGTGTATTCCCTCTGTTGAATAAAGACTCATCCATTTAACAGGGGTGCAAAATGATGCTATGTATCCATCTCAGTCCTGAAACCAGGACTTGTTCTACTGTAGGATTAAGAGGGTTGACACCTTGAGTAATTGAGAGGAGGTCCTTAGCAATTCAGAGGGTTGACATAGACTAGTCAAATTGCTCTGTCTCCAAGTTGTAAAATAAAAATACAGAAAATGAGAAATTAATTCAATTAAACATTTTCCCACCCACATTTTACCTTTCCTCACTGCTCTGGGGAATAATTTATGAAATGTATATCACCAGAAGACTTATTTTTGCCATTATTTTTAACTTAATGAGTATACCTTGCACATCAGAGGGAAAGAACAAAGGTTAAATTTTACATTAACAGCACATTGCAACATGGTATGCAAATATCTATATGCAAATATAAAGCCCCTGGAAGATAAATGTGTTATATTTTTAACCAGTTAACTATGACTGTGAAGTATTGTGTGAGATATTCAGTGGTTTCATTTTTATATCTTTCTTGTAAATAATGCATAAAGTATGTAGATGGTGTCAAAATATGATTAAGCTATTAGCTTTATAGTTTTCATAGTTAAGAATGTGTTCAGCATGGAGCCCCTAATAACTCATTTCTAAAGGCAGCGGCCATTATGAAATATTTCTTGTTCGAGTGAACGTTGTCATGTGACATAATGATTTTGCTTAAAACCAAGTTAAATGAGGAGTAAAATTAAACAATATTGCATGAATTGTGTTTGACTAATTTTGTGTCACATTATATTAGCCAAGCTTTCAGAATACGTGTTAATGACAAATAGTGTAAGCCCCAACACACTTTATATGTCTGTACAACCACCCTTAAGTCATTAGCTGTTCAAACGTTCATTTTGTTTGCAGTTTTTGTAGCCAGTGGCTTTTCCCGATGATTTTTGCCCATAAAAGTAGACACCATTTGCAAATAAATGTTATATACATTGTGGGAACTTCATTTTAGTAGCAAAAGCTTGATTTTATAAGAAGACAAAAAGAAATCATTCGAAACTTGAGAAACCCAAGGAGCTAAGCACTATCTCTAAATTAGACATTAAAATGACTTTTCAAAATAGTAATAACCATCTCAAAAGGACTATTCTCTCATGTGGTAGCAGGTTCTTCCAAATAAAATTTGGGGAGAAGACAAATGATCATCAACTTTGCAACCCCCTCCAACGCTAACAACATCTTTAAGATATTCCAATTGAGCTGACCTCTTTGGGATATACTGTGGGGGGTGGCCTGGATTTGTTATCGGTAAATCATCTGTGATTTGGCCTGCAGGCTGCCCAATCTTGTCGGGAGAGCATGGGGGCGGACGGCATTTCTGTGGCAAGTCTGACATAGCAGGAGTGGGGCCAGCGTCACCCGAATAGCAGAAGGGAGCAGGCTTAATGTTTGCACTTGCTGCATGGAAGGGGAGCTTGACCTTTACCCAGAGCAGTGGTGACCTCCATGTAGTCATAACCACGATCTTTGCTGATCATATAAAGGGATTTAAAGTGTTGGGAAACCCCATGTATGGAGTAATAAAACTGACTGAGTATGAAACAAACATCATGTAGGTATTGATGCTATTCTCCCAAATGTTTGCAATCTCACAGAGCTTTCGCTTCTAGCAGGGGCTCCCAGGTGAGAGGCAGGCTCCTCTGGCCCGTGTGCGCGAACAGAAATGGATGGAACTGCACACTGTGTGCTGCCCGTGCGTGCCAGGTGATGGGGCAGGATGAGGAGGGGTCACAGCCAGCACCCAAATGTGCTAGGACAAGATCGGAAGCTTGAGAGGCATCAGCATAATCCAATCAGCACAGACCTCTCTTTTCTCTACGAAATTCCCTGGACCACCATGGTATTTCAAAATGTTCAAGAAGTAGCAGGTGAGAACTGCATGAATATCTTGAAGGACTCCGTTTTTAGTCATTAGCAAAACACTGTGG
Organism: Papio anubis; assembly: GCF_008728515.1. Lineage (NCBI taxonomy): Eukaryota > Metazoa > Chordata > Mammalia > Primates > Cercopithecidae > Papio > Papio anubis. Next base: position 3,949,651 of record NC_044986.1, read on the forward strand.
CACTTTTGGGGGCTGAATGTGATTAAGTGAAGTGCTATTCAGTGCTAAGACCATGGATCTGCAATTGGGTGCTGGTGTTAGGAAGCAGTGATGATCTGGACCAAGGCAGACCGTGGGGTGGGTGGGAGACGTCTGCTTGGGCACAGGTGTGCCCTGTGACTGTAGCACCAAGGAACTAGGAGTGGGCTGGAGACTTGGCACAGTGACAGCACAGAGTATTTGGAAAGGAGGAGAAAGACCCACACACATAGCATCATGAGGATGATGATGATTATGATGACTGAACACATTTACACCAGCATTCAATTCATGTGCTCAAGACTGGGTGTTGTATGCACAGAAAGAAGATTTGAAAACTTCATAAAGGCCGTGACGATGGCAACGTAAAGACACGTGCATGACTCCACGTGGAAAACCATATGGAAGGAATTGCTACACCTGGTGGGCAGCGCCTAGCCAAGGATTAGTGGATCTTTTCTGATTTCTGTTTTATTTTTCACTCTTCTTCTGAATTTTCCAAATTTCCTTCAATGTGCCTTCAATTTTAACTTTGTTTCAATTTTATGGAATTTATTCATTTTTTAAAAATTGAGATAAATGTAAGGGAGAAACAAAATACCCCAAAATTTCAGCACCCAGATTGATAGCCTCTGTTGGCATGATGGAAAATACATTTCAACTACAATATACGTATTAGAAAAGGGTTAGTAGCAGACGAGAGTTACTGTCCTGGAACCTGATCACTCGGTACTCTCAGTACATTGAAGTGCTATTTTGGCAGTGAAGAGAATTCAATCGTCAAAGACAGTTAGAAAATGTAAACAAAATGTTGTGTGAAAGCTTTACTCCTTCCATTTTTCTCCTAAAAGTAACTGATACTACTTTTAAACATACTTGTGAGGAGATGGTTATGCATATACCTGCATGTGTCTCTGTGTGTATGCTTATAATTTACATGAGGGATCATATTATATAAACCTGTTGTACCTTGCTTCTTTCAAGGAATGTATCTTGGATCTCTTTCTACGTCAGCATGGATATATCTACCTCCTTCTTTTAAAAGCCTGCATGTATTATTATCCTTTTGATCAGTCCTTAGTTTTGGAATAACAATTCCCCACCCTATGTTAATTTTACCGTAGGGAAGGAAACCAGAACCGAAAAGTATGAGTTGTTTGGAAGAGCCCATGCGTGTCACGAACTAGATTCTTTCAGCATGTGGGGCACAGACAGACCATGATTGTTCTCACTTAACCTTGGCGAGTTCCATGCCCCACTGTCCTCTGTGGGCCCGATCTGTGCACCCGGCCATCAGGACTCCAGGGCAAAGCACAGCCTTGCACTGCAGCCCAGAGGCAGGCAGTCTCCACCACGTTCTACCGGATGGCCTGGGACACGTCACTGAACTTCTCAGGCCTCTGGGTCTCAGCTGGATAAAGCAGAGCTCTGGTGTGATTGATGTGTGCCCCAGTGGGAGGGGGCTCTCAAGGCCCTTCCAGCACAGATTTCTGATCCTGTATCACTGAGGTGCCACAGGGCCAAAGTCTCTGACAGTCCAAACCCGTCCAGTGCCAAAACAGCACTCTGTTGTATTGGACATGGAGAAGTCACCAGTGGTCAAGTCCTAGGATGCTAACTCTGATCTGCTGCCAACTAGTGGGTGATGAAACCGCTCAGGGTCCCCGATGTTTCCTGGGAATGTTTGGCCTGACATGGGAGCTCCTCAGTCCTCTCCTGTTCAAGTGATTGTTTTTCATTTAAAACAGTCAAATGTACTCATTGTAAAACATTCAACTGTGAAGTAAAAGTGAATGCCCAGCATCCCTGTGCCAAATTCCCTAGAGGAAACCGCCCTGAACTTGTATTTCCTTTCAGACATTTTCTAGCCTAACCAGCAGGCACACATCTATACAGCTGTGCACGTGTGTGCTGCTTTCTGCACCAATGAGACCCCGTTTTCCTCTAGCTTGTTGTTTCCTCTGCTCTCTGCAGCACACACAGATGCCTCCATTCTTGTCCACAGCTGTGGAGTAGTCCATCGAACGGGCAGGCATTTCGATGGTATAGGACCTCCCACTATCACAAACAATACTACAACTAATATCCACAGAAGCACATGCACTTGTATCTGTGAGTGGTTCCACTGGTTACGGTGGGATTGCACCATCAACGGGAGATCATGCCCAGCATTTTATTGGATGTTGCGAAATGTTCTCCAACCTGGTTTCCCACTGGAGTCCAGCCAGAGTGATGGGGATTTCCTGACCCCATAAACCTTCACCAACATGGGGTTTTATCAACCTTTTCAACCTTTGCCAATATGATACGGTGCAAACAAGAGTCTTGGTTGACCTGATGACTTTCTGGCAGCTTCTTCCCTCCCTCCCCTCCCCTTCTCTCCCCTCCCCTTCTCTTTCCTTCCTCCCTGCCTCCCTCCCTCCCTCTCCCTTCCTTCCCTTTCTCCTTCCTTCCTTCCTTCCCTCCCTCCCTCTCTTTTCTTTCCTTCTTTCTCTCTTTTCTTTCCTTTCTTCTTTCTCACTCTTTCTTTCTTTTTCTTTCTTCTTTCTTTCCTCTTCTTTCTTTCTCTTTCTTTCTTTCTTTCTTTCTTTTTCTCTCTCTTTCTTTCTCTTTCTCTCTTTTTCTTTCTTTCTTTCTTTCTTTCTTTCTTTCTTTCTTTCTTTCTTTCTTTCTTTCTCTCTCTCTCTCTCTTTCTTCTTTCTCTTTCTTTTCTTTCTTTCTTTCTTCTTTTTTTTTTTTGAGACAGGTCTTGCTCTGTCACCCTCCAGCCTCAACCTCCCAGACTCAGGTGATCCTCCCACCTCAGCCTCCTGAGTGGCTGGGACCACAGGTGTGTGCCACCACACCCAGCTAATTTTTGTATTTTTAGTAGAGATGGGCTGGTCTCTAACTCCTGAGCTCAGCGATCTGTCTGCCTTGGCCTCCCACCATGCTGGGATTACATGGATGAGTCACGGTGCCCGGCCCAGCAGCTCGTTTTCTGCATCTTTGTGCCCTGTGGGGTTTCCTTTCTGGCTATCTTCTTCTTCGATCTGGGCTCTCTTCAGTTCCCAAGATGTTAGCTCTCATCTCTGTGCTCTGGCCCCCAAGTCCCAAGCTGGGGAGTCCTAGTATGTTTTCTGGTTGCGATCATTGCTTTTGGTCATCTCTCCTTACCCCATCCGCATTCCACATGTCCAAGCAGGGACCTTTCATCTGCCCTCTAATCTTGCCTCACAGACTTTGGTACTCGATACAAACGTGCTGAATAATTACATGAATAAGTGCAAGGATATCAGGACAAGGAGGAGGCAAGATTTAAATTTTTCTACTGTTTTCTGACCAATTGTGTATGAAATGGGGTTTGATATAATAGGAAAGACATTTTCGACTTCCTTTTTCTCTTACAGAATGAAATTGACTTTGCATGATGCATCATTATTTAGAAAAAAAAAACAAGCAAACAATATGTGTTGTTTAAAAAGACTGCACACACTGCACGCATGGTCCCTCCTGTGTGGAAGTGAGGGTGCACTGAAGCCGCTACCGCAGCGCTGTCTGGGGGCCTCGTTTCTCTTCTTCTGTAGGATTTCCCAAATGTGAGTCAAAACTGGTGGCATTTGGAAAAGAAATGATTTAGGATATATATATATATATATATATATATCTCTATATCTGTAATTGTGATACCTTTTGATCCAGCAATTTATCTTAAAATTCAGACTAACGTGTAAAGTTAAAAGATGCTTAATAAAACTCAGTGCCCAAGAGTAGAGGACTGGCTCATTAAATTATGATACAGCCACAGAATGGAACAGATACAGTCATTAAAAATGGCATTATGTATGTGCATGTGCATTAATGTATGTATAGACCCCTCACTGTGTAAATGTAGATGCATACATGTACACACACATTGACACAAGAAATGTTCACAATGTCGTGTTAAACAAAAAAGCTTCAAAACATGGTGTAGGGTATAACTCATTTATCTGAAATATATATATACATTTTTTCATTGAGACAGAGTCTCGCTCTGTCGCCCAGGCTGGAGTGTGGTGGCGGAATCTTGGCTCACTGCAACCTCTCCCTCCCGCTTTCAGGTGATTCTCCTGCCTCAGCCTAGCAAGTAGCTGGGAGTACAGGTGCCCGCCACCACACCTGGCTAATTTTTTGTATTTTTACTAGAGATGGGGTTTCACCATGTTGGCCAGGCTGGTCTTGAACTCCTGACCTCAAGTGACCCCCCTGCCTTGGCCTCCCAAAGTGCTGGGATTACAGGCATGAGCCACCATGGCTGGCCTGAAATATATATCAATATGCATGCATTTATGCACATAAAGTCTAGAGAGATATAGTCACCAAAATGTTAATTATGGTAACCTTTTAGCACTTTTTTCTTACCATAGCATTTCTACAAACACAATGATTAATTATATAAATAATAAAATAAAGATTTAAATAAAAAACACCCAGAAGTTTCAGTATCAGCCAACTACTTGAATGTGTTGGCCCCGGGAGGAACCACAAGCGTAAAGCTACAGATAAGGTTGTCTTGTCCATTCCCCAAAGTTGAATAAAAGACAAACACTGCAAAACTCAATTCTCCCCTTCCTCTCACATACCCCTTCAGCTAGTGCTTAATTTTACACCTGCCCTCTGCCACGAGCCTCTTGACAGAATCCACTCACTGTCTGCCCGTCCTCTGCTCCCTCTGCAGACAGCCTCCTTGCAGCTGGATCTGCCCTCATTGCCTCCCTAGCCTGATGATCCTCTTGTTGGGTTCAGCAAAGACCTCCCGGTTGGCATGTCCAAAGCCCTGTCCACAGTCCTCTTCCTAGTCAGTCCTCTTGGCCTTGGTGCCTGCACTCCCTTCTGGTCTCTCCTTCAGTGAGTTTGGCTCCTAATATGAGTTGAATTGTGTGACCCCCAAAATATGTCAAAGTCCTTACCCCCATACCTGTGAATGAGACCTTTTTTGGAAAGAGGGTCTTTGCAGATATAATCAAGTTAAGATTAAGTCATATAGGATAAGGGTGGGCCCTGATCCAGTTGGATCAGTGTCCTTATAAAGGAAGGTAACATGACACAGACAAGCATAAGGAAAGACGGCCATGTGAAGACAGAGGCAGAAACTCGAGAGACACTGCCACCAGCCAAGGAACACCTGGGGCCAGCAGAAGCCAAAGAGACAGGGAAGGGTCTTGCCCAAGAGACTTTGATGGAGCGTAGCCCTGCCAACAACCTGACTTTGAGTTTTTGTCCTCCAGAACTGTGAAAGAATGAGCGTCTGTTGTCATCAGCCACTCAGTTTGTGCTAATTTGTTATGGCAGTCACAAGAAACCACTATAGCTTCTGAGACACAAGGGACCCGAGCAGTCCTCTGGGCCTGGGAGGATCTTCTCTTTATGCTGAAGTATACGGAACATACAGGCACCGTTTTCATTGATATGTCTAGGAAATCCAATCTTATTATTCGTATTAGGTTGGTGCAAAAGTAATTGAGCTTTTTACCGTTACTTTCAATGGCAAAAACTGCAATGACTTTTGCACCAACCTAAAGTAAAACTTATAAAACAAAGTAAAAACTGTTTGTTTGTAAAAAATCAAAGTAAAACTGTTGTTTCTTCATTTGGGCAAAGCCTGGCTTGTTTTTCTGGGATATCACTGCCTCAGGAGGGCAGTGGCGAGGGCCATGTGATCAGGTCCTAGAATGGAAGCAGAAGGATGTGCAGGAGACAGAGCTGAGAGGCCACGGAGAGAATGGACGCCCACAAGAGGTCAGGCCACATCCTGTACCTTGCGGAGCTGAGTCCATCCGGGGAGGCCCAGAAACAGGTTAGTGCCCACAGAGAATAATGAGGTACATTTTAATTTTGCCTGGATGTGTGTCCTTCCTCTTTTTGGGGGCCGTCCCTGGCCTCCTGCACGGCTGTGTCCCCAGGGCCCTTCCCTCGAGGATCATTAGGATGACCACGGTAGAACCAGCAGAAAGTGATTCTGGAGCACCCAATGGGCAACAGCAGGGGCTTCAAATCGGCTTCAAAGTGTTGCTGACCGTTGCTTCAAGGTTGCATTGATGAAGGCTGCCTTGCAAGAAGCCTTCATAAAAAAACAAAACAAAACAAAACCAACTTGTTCAAAATTGAAGTTGGACTTGTTCCTTAAAGAAAATCTGAACAATGCAGGGAAGCATAACAATCCGTAAAACCACTCCCGAGTGGACACCAACGAACCACTCTTCCCAGATACCAGTGCGTCTAGGTATTGCCTTGTCTGTGGGCTTCCCTGCCTGCTGAGCTGAAATAGCCTCTCCATCACCACCTGTACCTCTTCTTCCTGGCACTTACCACCTAACGATCATAAACATGGTTTTTTTCTTCTCTTAGTAGAATATAAGAGACTGAGAGAGAGAGAGCTTGATTTCATTTTGCTTTTATTATTTTTTCTTACAGTTAGAACCTACAGGAATGTCTAGACCAGTGGTTCTCAAAGTGCGATCCGTGGACCCTTGGGGTCCCCAAGACCTTTTCAGGAGTCCACAAGGTCAAAACTATTTTCTTAACACAAGGTCAAAACTACTTTTCCAACAACTAAGATGTTGTTTGTCTTTTTCCCTTTCATTCTCTCATGAGTATATGGTGGAATTTTCCAGCGTCTACATGAAGTGTGATATCATAACAAATTGAATGCAGAAGCAAACATGGGAATCCAGCTGTCTTCTATTAAGTGGGACTTAGAGAGATTTACAAAAATGTAAAACAATACCACTCTCTTTATATGTTCTTTGTGTTAACATTAGATTTATTATTATTTATTTTAAAGAGGAATTAATGAAATATTTTTTAAATGATCAGTTTTAGTCCTTAATATGTAAATATCAATAGCTATGTTCTATATACACAAAAACTCTTTGTGGTTCTCCATAATTTTTAGTTTGATAACTGCTGGCCTAAACCATAGACGGCACTAGAAAAAATTTGTTAAATAAAAGAATGAGTGACTCAGTTGAGGTTACTATTTCAATGTCATTTTGTGTTTTTTTACATGTATTTAAAGTTTTTACAATTTTGTGTCTTGCGTTTTTTCTTTAAACATGTAAGCTGAAATCCATTCCTATGCTATTGAACATTCTAAAAATAGCATTTTGAATGGCTGCATCATAGCCCATCCAGTGTAGCAGTTCTCACACACAGGGGAGCACCAACATTGCCTGTGGAGCTTTAAAAATGATGGAGATGCTCCTGGGTAAGGTGCGGTCATTTTTAGGTGCGTCGTCACATTGCTTCCCTGAAGTTGCATGGATTCCCATTCCGCTTCCCCGCATGTGAGTGGGCCACACTCATTTTCATTGTCAGCAGCATTTTTATTTAAAAAAAAAAAAATGGTGTACCAGTTGTGTTTTGATAGTCATGATCTTAGACCATTTGCGCTGCTATTATAAAATACCAGAGACTGGCTAATTTATAAAGAAGAGACGCTTTGTTTTCTCACAGTTCTGGAGGTTGGGAAGTCCAAGGTCCAGGTGTTGGCAGAGTCGGTGTCTGGGGAGGGCTGCCCCCTGCTTCCAAGATGGCGTCTTGCTGCTGTGTTTGTGTCCTCAGAGGGCCCAAGTAGAAGAAGCCAGGCAGCTCTCTGGAGCCTCTTTCATAAGGGCATTAATCCTGCTCCTGAGGGAGGAGCCTTCATGACTTAATAATACTCCCAGAGGCCCTATCTCATAATACCATCCCAGTGAGGTTTAAGTTTTAACCTCTGAACTTTGGAGGGACCCCAGCATTCAAAGCATAGCAGGCGCTTCTGGGATTACTGTGGACCGAGGTCTTCCCAGGTGTGCATGAGGTGGCTATGTTTCCTATTCTGCACACCATCTGGTTGCACTGTCTAAGGAGACCCCTGAGAAGGCCCAACTTCACTGCTTGTGGTTTCATTTTCTCCTCTAAATCAGGTGAGCTACATAATTGCCTCTCGAGCCTGAAACTCCTCTGCAGGTCTCCTACATGTGGTCTTAATCTGGAGTTATAGCAGGTGACTCCTGCACTGCCCTGACCTGCCTTGCTGTTGTTTACACCTTCAGGAAAGGCATCTTCAGCCCTATCTCTGCTGTGGATTCAGAAACCCCCTGACAGGTCAGTGAGTAGCACAGTCCTCCACTGGGGACCACTTCAACCTTCCAAGGACCCCAGTCAGGCCCTGAGTGTGTCCTTGAAATACATCGAGTTTCTAGTAGGAATAGAACATGGCCACAGAGAGAGGGCCTGGAATAGAGAAGCAAACACAAATGGCCAAGAACCATGGGAGCACCCCTGAACTTCACTCTCAAGAAACAGGCACAGCAGGGCAGGCCAGGCATGGTGGCTCACGCCTGTAATCCCAGCACTTTGGGAGGCTGAGTTGGACAGATTTCTTGAGTCCAGGAGTTCAAGACTAGTCTGGGCAACATAGGGAAACTGTCTTTACAATAAATAATAATAATAATAAAATTAGCTGGGTGTGGTGGCATGAGCTTTGGTCCCAGTAACACAGGAGGCCGAGGCGGGAGGATTGCTGGAGGTTGAGGCTACAGTGAGCTATGACTGCGCCCACTGCACTCCAGCCTGGGCAACAGAGCAAGACCCTGTCTCAACCAGTCTCAAAAAAAAAAAAAAAAAAAAAAAAAAAAAAAGAAAGTAAAAGAAAGAAAAGAAAAAGACACAACAAACTAAAGCAATGAGGCGCCATTTTTGCCTGCTGGATAAGCAGAGATTAAATAAATAACCCCTCATGCTCACGAGGGTGCAGCTGCTGAGGCTGTGACAGGGACACCCTACTGGAAAGCAAACTGCTATTTCCCACAGAGAAAAATGAACAGACTCCCAAAAGGGGCATCATAAGGTGAATTCTGGAGTATTAGTAAGATAGACAATTATGCTGGCATTCAAGTTAGTATTTTTTTGATAACTTATCACAACATGAGAATGTATATTTTTTAAAAAGTCTGACTTCAAACCTCTATATGTTATTTTTCAAATTATGTAAGCAAGATGGATATATAAAAAATGTCTGAGAAAAAGACATAAAAATGTTAATAGTGGTAAGTTACATCTGGATTTGGAATAAATGTGTGTCTCTGTGTGTGTGTGTGTGTGTGTGTGTTTGTATGAATTTTTTTCTCCGTTAAGTTTCTGCAATAAACCGAAAACATTTACTTTCCTGAAATCAACACGACTTGAAAACACGAAGTTTTTAAGGCCCCAGGTTTTGGAGACTCTTATGCACAGCTGAAATAGATATTTAACTTGGGAACTGGACAAGTTGGAGTTTATTGCAGCAGGAGAGTAGAAGGTTGGGTACGTGGGAGAAAGAGAGGATTCCAGGAAGAAAGAATAGCAAGAGTAGAGGCTCAGAGGAGAGGCCACACAGGAGCTGTGTGAGAGGTGACCTGGAAATCTATAGAACAGGTTTCAGCAAACTATAGGCCTTGGGGCAAATCCGGCCAGCTCTTTGTTTTTTTCATAAATGAAGTTGTTCTGAACACCACCACACCCATTTGTTTAGAGATTGCCTATGGCTGCTTTGGGCCATGATGGCAGAGTTGAGCCAGAGAGGCTGAGACAGTACAGAGACTCCTGGCCTGTTCTAGGGAGTTGGGCTCTTGTCCTGAGGGCAATGGAGAGCTACTGACCCATCTGAGGGAGGAGAATGACCAGAGCATATTTGCAGCTGTGGAAGATCTCCCTGGCACAGTGGGGAGCACGGGTTAGAGGGAACAAGGCCAGGGGATAAACCAGGAGTTGGCATGAAGGTAATACATTGAGAGATGGCACTGGGCTGGATCAGAGTAGCAGTGGCAGGGCTGGAGAAACGTGGAGAGACCAGAGAGAGACTTAGTACCTAGACGTGACCGCAGTGGTGGTGGTGGACTGAATGCAGGGGGTGAGTTGAGGAAGGGCTCAGGGGCGACTGCCAGGTCCTGGCTCAGAGAAGTGCCACAGGACACAAGGAGGAGGGAGTCTTGGGGTGTTGTGGTGGAAAGATGGCTCTGGGTGGGAATGTCCTGTCTGAGGCTCCTGGTCAAGGGGAGATGTCCAGAGGCAGCTGGGCCTGGGGCTTTGGGGAGAGATCTGATTTAGAATCCAGCAGCCTGCAGATGTGAATTTTAGCCTGGGGTGTGAGTGGAAAGAAGGGGAGGGGTCTGGGCCAGAGCCCCAGGAGGGGTACATCCAGGGAACGCCTGTGGGAGGCGGTGTCTGCCAAAGGGGCGGGGAAAACAGTGGCTGGAGGTGGGAAGGAAACAGGGAGTGTGGACTCCAGAAATCAGGGAAGAATGACTTTGTCAAGGAGGATGCTCCAGGGTCACAAATGCTCCAGAGACGTCAAAGTGAAGAAGGGTCCGTGAGTGTATATACCCATGGGCGTAAAGGATTCGGCCACTAGGAGGTTGCTGATGCCTTGCCGAGATCAGAATCTGCGCAGCCAGTGAAGTGGAAATCTGGCCCGTCAGCCCTCCTTCCTTACCATGTGGTCTCTTTCCTCATCTCCTTGGACATCAAGGTGCGGGCTGAGGACAGTAAGCCAGGGCCATCATCAACAAGGGTCATCACCCACGTAGGTCTTGGCTGGGGCATGAGCTGGGCCTCTGATAAGTTCACTCGCCTTAGTAACAACTTCAGTAATGAGATGGGTGCCGCTTCTTCTGTGGGAAACAAAAGAAAGAAATGACGTGTGAGGAATGGAGTGTCAGTTCCTGAATCTGCAGATCAGTGCTGTTCCACAGAACTTTCTGCTCTGACGGGAATGCTCCGTATTTGCTCTGTCCAATATGGGAGCCCCTGGCCACAGGTAGCGACTGAGTGCTTAAAATGTGCTTAGTGCAATTCAGGAGCTAACTTTTACAATTGATTGAGTTTGAATTCATTAAAGTTAAAATTTAAATAGCCATATGGGACTAGTGGCTCTCCTGTATTGGATGGTGCAGTTGTAGATGATAATTTTTTTCAGGGTTGAGAACTGTTCCTTTAAAATAAGAATATATGATATTGACTTCAAGTAATTAACTCTTTTAATACACTTCTTTCAACGTACCGAGGATGTATTCACAAACCTGACACTCAGATATGTTAGTATATCAAAGCAATTATGTCGTTCTATTTATCTAAGAGTCCATTTAGACAAACTCCTTGAGTGTGAAGGGATTGGAAGGAGAAGGTGCAGCATATAAAGAGAGTTTTGCCCTTGCTCCTTCCTTGAGTCCACTTGGAACACTATTATAATTTTATCTGAGCACAACTGATGTCATCCCACAAAGTAATGCTGGTGCGTGGTGGCCGGGGCCCCTGCCCTGCCCTGGTGGCCGAGCTGGGTGGAGGCTGCCAGAAAGGCCTTTCACAGCAGCTTCTAACTGACCTGGCGCCAAGCTGTGGAGGCGCAGATCCCCCTGTCGTTGGGATGAGGGCCCACAGGAGGAGTAGTTTTACATTCTCAGGTGTAGCTCTAATCTGGTGGCCTCCTCTCGAGCAGTGTCCTGGGCCCAGAGAGCAGTTTGCAGCTCTCTCCTCTGGCCTGCGTTCCTAAAGCCTGGGAAGTGAACTCCTCGGCAGTCTCACAGCTTGGGGAGCAGGATGAAAGAACTACTCCTAAGATGTCCTTATGCTTCCCACCCATGATCTCCCTGCAAAGTTAACAGTGAGTGCCTTCTCTCTCTGGGGGGCAGAAGGAGGGAGATAGATGCCAGGCCTCGGAGAGGCTTGCTCACTCACCTGGGCAGGCCCCGAGCGCACCTCTGCCACAGCACGCACCTGCTCCCCATCCCAGACCCCCAGGGCCACACTTACAAAGCTCAGAAACATAAGGAGTCTTTCTTAACATCTGGCTCCCAAACTCATCGGTGGCCCAGCTGACCTGAACTGACATGTGACTCTTTGGGGTCTTTATGCGTCCATCTTGTGCCAGTATTTCTAGGTCACTGTAGAAGTACACAGGTGTTTGTCAGTGCCAGGGCTAGGGTGAGGCGGGTGAGGCACCCAGGCACTGAGCACTTCCTTGAATCTTGTGCCCTGGGCCCCTCCCTTGCTTGTCCTGGTCCTGTCCTGTGTTCGAGGTTGCCCTGGAGCCCACCGGGGTATTTATGCAATATACTGGGGGATTTATTGTGTCTTGTGCATAATATCCTATAAATAGCATTTACATACTACAAGGCATTATCTTTCTAAAATCTGAAAAATTTGAATTCCAAAGCACATCTGGCCCAAGTTTTCGGTGAGGACTTGACTTGGGTTAAAATCACCCCTTTGTGTCTGGAGCGTCCCACGTCATCCTTGTCTGTCCCCACACATGGCAGAGTGCATGGCACACAAGAGCAGTGCGCTGGGGTCTGGTGCACACCAGTTGACTGAAAGGGAGTGTCTCACCAGTTCCTGGAAACATGAGTGGCATGGTGCCCTGGAGAAAGGCCTCGGCCTGAGACCACAGTGGTACTGGCAAGGGTTGGGGCTGGGCATTTTGACCAAGGGAGCGTGGGTGGCCCCTCTCCACTCTGGAATCGCCACATTGGAAAGGTATTTGCAGCACAATTAATAGTGATCTAGGTCAGTGTCCCAAAGGTTCCGGAAGGTCCCCAGAGAATGAGAAGTTTGCAGCAGGTTTGTTTAATCAACAGTGCTGATGTGAGATGACAGCATGGAGGCCAGCAATGGAGTTCAGCTCCAGCCGGGACGGACTAGGGTGGATTTCAAAAACAGTATAAGATAGTTTCTGTGAGTTTCAGATCAGCGAGAAGTTTCTTTAGCATAAGTATGTCCTAGATACTTTAACTAAAGTACTGGGACATACATATAATAAACTATTATTTGTGTTTTATTTATTTGACTGGTGTCCTGTGTTTATCTGGCCACGGGCTGGGAGAAGTTAGCAAAGAAGGGCAAGCTCTTGACCCTTTGGGGAACTGGAGAGGAAGACAAGACCCCGGACACCGGCCCCCAAGGACTAGCCCTGAGCACGGCCCAGTGGTCCGAACGGCAGTGAGGCAGTGGCCTGGAGAGTGTGTCAAGGGCCTCAGTCTATTTAGAACCCCCAGCCCCTGCTCCAAGGGCACCAGGATGTGGGCACGGTGGTCCCTCACTCCACTGCAAGAGGAAGGGGACTCAGGCCTGCTCCATGCTGGATCCACGGGCAACACCACCATGGCCAGTTTTGGGCATGGAAACAGGTAGCAGCTGCTACAGGCCCTACTCGGCCCCTGCTCTGCACAGGTGTAAGGAACAGTCCCACGCTCCACCGCAGCAGGGCGTGCAGCCGTAGAAGCTGGTGAGGTGGGGCCACAGGAGCCCAGTTTCGCTTCCTCTGCCCAGAGGGAGCCTGTTCACAGGCCCCTCTCAGCCCACACCAGAGCAAAGCCTGGACCTCTTAAAGGGCGGCTTGAATCTGCTAATGTGGTACTTTCTTTATTTTTTAGTTTTTATTAACACGTTCTCAGCAAATTCTGTACAGCTAACACTGTTAACCTAACAACCCAAGATTGACTGCACCTGAGCATATTCGTCTCCATTGCAGAGTGTAATTGAAACGTGAAGTCAAAACTAAATGTTGGCAGAGGGTGTCTGTCAACCTGCTTTAAGGCTGTATTCAGAGCCAATTTAAATGCCTTTGCAAGTTACATGGAGGCGGTAGGATTTTTCAGAAGCACCAATGTTAAATTGATATTGTATGACATGGTACAAAACCCTAGGATGTCTTCATTGGAGTTACAGAAACTCTACTCACCTTGGGGACTTGATCCAGCCCCAAAGCAGCACGGAGCGGGCAGCCCACCGTGTTCGTATGGGTCTCTCAGGCTACATCGACGGGAGGCTACTCTTTCTCTCGGCAAGAGAACTCACTCCTCTGTCTCGGTTGTGGGCATGAATCTAAGATAAATGAACAAAATCCCCATTCCATATTATTAAACGATGTCCTCGGCTTGTCCCCAAGCCACCTCTGGGATACCCTCCGCATTGCATCTCTGTATGACCTGCATGTGTGGTCGCTGTGAGCTCAGCCTGGCAGTACCCTGCACGTGGGATATAAAGACACCTCTCTTTCTGGCCCCAGAAATGCAGCCTGCCGTCCTTGTCCTTGACTACCCCGCTCAGGACGGTAAATGTGGCTCTCAGGAATATATTACTGTGCATCTTGCGCCACCAACATTGTGAAAGGGACAGAGATTCCTCTTACGTGTGTTTTTAATGCTTCAAGGAATTTCCCCACCAACGGGGGCCTGGCAGCAGCGTCCTCCTCTGGGATGCTATGACATTATGATTGAATGGCTAAACCAGTGTGAACAGGAAGCAGAGGGCATTAGGAGGAGCTGCTCACACTCCAAAGTGTCCCAGAGCCTTGGCTCCCTGGGAGAGAAACCGGCCAAACTTTGAGAAGTAAGAAAGGCCTCCAAGACAGCAGGCCGGGTGTGGGGTCCTGGAGGGAGGCCTGGACTCCTGGAAGTGGACCGACTGTGTTTTGGTGGCACAGACAGTGAACCAAGGTTCCACGTCATCCACTAACTCACCTTTGCCACCAACCCTCCAGCCCTGGCCTCTGGGGGGACTCCTTGTGGAAGGGGTGTGCTGCTTGCATGTGGGATTTGAGAATGTCATTCTTGGGGCCACAGTCTGTTCTTACTGACTGCTGAACGGACTCTGTCACCAGGCAGACCCGTAAGGGGGCGAGCATGGGCGTGGAAATTCCACACAGTGTGTGGCTTGAACACCAGGGCCAAGCCTAGGTCCAGGCTAAGTCACTTTGACTTCTGCCTGTGCCATTTCCAAGTTTTGACTCTGCCTGCCTTGGTGCCGAGAGCAGTCCTGTGAAGTAGCTGTTTGCATTTTAGATTTTATTTTTCAGGGCAATTTTCCATTTACAGAACACTGAGTGCAAAGTACAGAGTTCCCGCGTAGGCTGTCCCTCCATTACATCCATTACAGTGGATGAACCAATATTGATGCCTTAATAGTAACTAACGTCCAGAGTTTCCATTAGGGTTTGCTCTCGGTGGTGTACATGCTACGGGCTTGCACCAACGTGTGACATCACGTATCCATCATCACAGTCTCATACACAACAGTTTCACTGCCCACCAAATCCTGTGCTCCACCTACCCGACCCTCCTCCCACCCTCCGGCTGCTCATCCGTTTCCTGACCCCATAGTTTTACCCTCTCTAGGATGTCACATGGTTGGAATCCTGCAGTACCTCCTCTTCTTTCACCGCCCGACTTATATGTAAGGTTCCTCCATGTCTTCTCATGGAGCAAAAATCTCCTTTTTATTTTTTATTGCTGATCACTGTTTCATTGTATGAATGTACCACAGTTTGTTTAATCTGAAGTCCTAGTTTGAGTTTCGTTTTACAGATGAAGGGACAGACTGAGCGTGGCTAAGTGTTTTGCTGCGAGTCACACAGTTTGGGAGATTTGGAGTTCTGGACAACTGGACTGGAAGCCACCATGATGCCTCACTGCATCCCGGACCTGGGAAATCCGAGTCATCATTTGTAATGATCTTCTGCATCAGTCACAGGTGTCATTCAGTACTCACTAATGTGCCTTTTTACACGGCTTTTCCGAAATAGCTGGCATCTGCAGCACTCTGGGCCGGAGACTTCCAAGGGGTGAAGATGGTGTGGGCACGTCCAGCGTGGGCAGGAGGTGCCAGTTTAAAGGATGACTGTCCGTGGCCACCTCACAATCTATGCAGCCCCCTGGTGCCCAAGTAGCAGGGACAGGGCTGTGACCTTCCCCCAGGGACCAAAACCCACTATTGGCAGCTGCTGGTCTCTGTGATTGCTCCTGTGTTAGGCTTGGGGGACAGAAGACATTTTTCTTTTGCTGAAACCTGAAGGGGAACAAATCGTGTGAAACTTGGCATCTAAATCTTCCCTTTCCCTCTAAGGAAAACCTCTGCAATCATTCTGCAAAGTATTCTCTCTCCTTTTGTCCTGTTTAAGATTCAGGTGTTGACACTTTCCTTTGGGGGACCATATTAGGGTCTCAGATTTCACCATCAAGAAAACCTCTAAGTATTTTAGCAGAAAGCTCCTGATTAAGTTGATCTCCTTGGCACCGCAGCCTCCCCCTCTCCTGGGCTGAGCCACACAGGACTCCGCTTGCTGGGCAGCTGTTTGTGGGAATCTTGCGGCGGTGTTTCAGCTTTCTTGCTCAACCACCCCGATTTAGCTATTTAAGTTCCCCTCATAAATCAGCCACACCGTGCATCTTAATCATCTCCTTCCAGTTTGTCTATAAGCTCTCTGCCCTCCAAGAAATAAATTACCCGCAATTACTTAAAGTTAGTAATTGAATTTATTTTGGTGGTAGAGAGAAAATGTATCCATTTTGCTAGTAATTTGTAGTCATTTTTGGTAATTGATAGTAATTTTCAAGTAAATACTAATTAAATGTTTCACTAAGTAAAAGAAGTATAGAGTCATGTATTCACGAGGCATTAGTAGTCCCGATTTATCTTTATACCAGCAAGTGAGTTCAGTGGAGTTGATAAGATCCAGTGGCATTACTCTCGCAGTGTTAAGCTCTGAAAAAGTGATCAAGACTGTGCAGCTTGTTCAGAATCAGCTGCACAATCACCTCCAGGAAGGGGCCCCCCAGGCTTCAGACTGTGGCTCCATACAGTGTCTGAGAGGAGGGGGCTGGATGCAGAGGAATGGGCCCCAAAGGAGGGGTTCCTGTCACCCTGCAGGAAGCCGATGTGGCATGCTCTCTGCTGCATGTCACCCTCCTTGCCCACGTGGGGTGGTCCTGACCACCGGGTGGGTTCCTCCACATCTAGGCAGGCAGGATCTTTAACTGACGTTTGGGCCATTGTGAAGATGTGCTTATTTTGCAAACGTGTCTGCAAGTGAAATTTGCTACACCGACCATAGTAGAAGTTTTTATTTCATGAAATGAATCCATTAATTCCTACTACCGGCGGGTACTTAGTTGTTAGCCAGTAAGTTATTTTTTCCTTTAAAATAATTCTCTGCTTGCTCATCAGTGAAGCGAAGGTTGTCCGCGTGGGGTGTTGTGGCATTTGCTGCGTGGCACTGTCATCCCACCTTTGCTCCTCTGTTTATCCGGCTGAAGGCTCAAAGCATGTTTCTTGGGTGAGAGAGAGAAGTAGTGATTTTCCCCAGAACATGCTCCTAGTTAGAAAATAATATCCCTCTAGAATTAATTAATTAATGGGAGTTGATACAATTAACAAATACTGAGTGACAAATTCTACAGAGGTGCCATTCTCTAATTAGTGCTGTGGTTTAGGGCACTACAGAGCCTCTTAGCTTCCATATCCTGACCAGTAAAACGAGGGGCTAACCTGAAACTTCCCACTACAATCTATCTTCCCAGGGTTTTTTTTTTTAAGTAGAAAAACAATTAAAATGTGTTTTTATATTTACTTAAAATGTAATACACTGTCATGAGGAGTATTTTGGAAACTAAGCAAACAAAAAAGGCATTGACATCATTCATCGTTCCCAGCTGTAATTAATATTTTAGCACATTTTCTTTCCGACTTGTTCTTTCCTGTAGGTTTGTTTTTTCACTGTGATCAATCAGAATATAAACTTCCATTTGCTTAATTCTCCCTTTGATGAGAATGTTCGAAAAATGTTATAATATAGTCAATAGAAATATAGCTTGTAATGATTCCATGATATTCTAGTCAATGCAACAACTGTAATTTGCTTAGCCATTCTTTTATTTTTTTCGACATTTAGGCTGTTTTAAAGTTTTTGTTATTATAAATAACACTTCTCTGAACATCTTTATAAAGTTCGATCTATTTAGATTGTTTTCTTTGGTTAGAGTCCCAGAACAAAATTATGACGTCAAAGGACATGAATATTTTAAGGCTCACATTACTACCAGCCAAATCTTTCAGAAGTGCTGCCCTGGTTTCTCCTGCCCCCAGCACTATATGAGAATTTCCTATTTCACTGCTCCATCTCAGTTTTGGATATTACCATTAAAAATTTCTGCTGGTTGGATGGGTCAAAAATGGTGCCATGTTTCACACTCATTTTATTATTAACCATGTGGTTAAATGGCTTCTGTCACATTACACTTTGCATTCTATCCCCTTGGAATTGCTTGTTTCTGCCCCTTTCCCATTCATCTATTGGGATGTTTATGTTTTTCTTCCCCATTTGTATGAGCTATTTATATAATAAAGTTATTAACCCTTAATTGTGTTTCTGCACAATCTTTTTCTAATGGCATTGATTTCTAAGTTGGCTTTCAAGCTCACAGTAATTGTTGAATGATCTGAGGACAATGCGGCCTTTCTAGTGTTTTCCCTTCTGCTGACCGCCAAGTTTAGAAGGATATAAGCCAACAAAACAGAAACCTGTGCAATAAAGATGTTGGGTGTTTTCAATATCCATGTGAGCCTGGCTTTTAAAAACCTTTCTTTCCTAGCCAAGGAATCCTTGTATGAATTAAATATGAAACTTCCATCCCTTACAAAGTAAACATGTAATGATATACTTCTTGTCCCCATTACAAATCTGAGGGGAGCCTGCTCTCTGATCTCACATAAAACAGGTGACTCTTCAATTAAACATAAATTTTCAATTAAAGCACATCCCTCTGGGTGGCGGATCGCAGTTCCCACCCCGGCTGGGCAGAGCCTGCCTGGGCAGCCTCTCAGCGTCCAGCTGCTTCTGGAGAGGCCAGGCTCCCTGGCGGCTCCCAGGAGTGTGGGCTCAGCCGGCTGCCTGAGGAGCTCAGGCCTGGGCAGAGGGGCCCAGAGCCCTGCCGTGATGCCCACTGTGCAGGGCAGAGCTGGAACCTTTGAAAACCAAGGGAGAGCTCTCTCCTTCTGACCCTGCAGCCCTGAAGTTTCATCGGCTCAGCATGAGGCTCTGAGGTTACTTGAAAATAGCATCTTCCAGGAAAAGATCCAAGGGCTGCAGGATACTTGGGGGCACTTGTCATACTACTCAAGCCCAGCCAGGCCCCTTCTTGTTCTTTTCAGCAACAGTGATCTGAAAAGATACATGTTTATCTGTATAAGAATTTTAAAAAATTCTTGTAAACTTAAGAATGTTCAACAATCAAGTAAAGTCAAATTCCCTGCCTCTCCCATGTCTATCCCAGGGCCCTTCCCCGGGGGAACCACTGCTATCAACTCTCTGTGTGCCCTTCTTCCAGATATATGCACACCTGGAAATATAGTGTGCATGTGCATGTGGGGGTGTAAGCATGTGTGGGTGTACGTATGCATATGTCTGTATGTGTGCACGTGTATACTTGTACACACAGGTGCATGTATGCATGTATGCATGCCTGTGTATGCATGCACCTGCACGTGTGCACGTAGACATTCATGTGCGCATGTGTGATGGGGGTACATTATGCATAGTCTGTAGCTTGCTCCTTTCATTTAACCCTCATGGAGACCTTTTTACTTCAGCACATCTGGCCTGATCTTGTCTTGTTGTGGCTCTTGTAGGAATTAGAAGTTCAGGTCAGGTAGTGAACTAACATGCTTCGGCAAACACAGAGCATGTTGAATCCTGGACTTACTTGGGCACTAGACCTCCCTCACCCTCAGATCAAAGGTGTTTCTTCCCTTTTGCATTTTAATTTCTTACTTCTACAGTGACCCTAAGCTCCTTCCAGTTTTATTATTCTAGGCTAAAAGGTTAAAAACAGTTGTTTGATGGAAGAGTCAAGAGATACGTGGAGATTTTATGTCAAGAAGAATTGAAAACATTTTTGTGTTGATTATTTAAAAAGTAAGAATTACAGCAATCAAAATGTGCCATTTCCTTCACATTGGTAATACAATATTGTTGCAGGGATCTAAAAGCGACTTTACAATGTTACAATCTAGAAATCAGTGACACTTCATGCCACACAGGATGAGAAGCAGTTGGGTCCAGAGGTGGGAGTCAGACTAAGACTCAGAGGACCATGGTTCAAGCCTAGGCCCCTCCCTGCCTCAGTTTCCTCATCCTTGAGATAGGTTGTGAAAAAAGATGAAATAATAGATGTGAGAGTGCGTGTGTATGCCATGAAGAGACACACAAATGCTGGTGATTGTTGTTAACAAGGCAGCAAACTTGAAGGTTTGTATTGAGAAGGAACTGAAATTGACAAGCGACCCTAAATTTCCTCCAAAGGAGCCTCTGGAAAAGCTTCAAGGAGCTTCCAGCTTTAGCAACCTGCTAGTCTTGCTGTGTAGAACGTTCTGCGAGGACACACCCTCAGGCCCTTGGCAACCATATTCTGAGGGAGATGCCTTCGTAAGGAGCGGGGATCAGTGGCCAGAATGAGCAGCACCATGGATTTTTTTGCTGATGGAAAGTGCTCTCAGTGAATGTGGTGGAAATTCTACAGGGCACATGGAGGGTATTGGTGACAGCTGCCTCCCAGGCTTGGCCAGGTAACCCAGATGTTCTGTGGCCAACTGTGCAGCTGGAGGCAGGTGGGCTTCACCCTGCAGACCTGACTGGGTCAGGCCACCCCAGAGTCCTCTGCCTTCTGTGCACAGCAGATTCTGGGGTGGGGACAGAAGAGCTGGCAGCTTCCCCTCAGGTATCTGCAGCGATGGCAGCCCCAAAGCAGAGTCCCTCTAGACACCATCTCACATAGGCCCTGGCTGTGGCTTGGGTCCTCTCCCAGCCCACCACCCTGCAGGGGTGGTCCCAGCAGGCCCTGTGGAGGATGGCGGCTGCTGTTTCCATTTGGGTTGCTCTCCAGTTTCAGTACTAACTTCTGGTTCTCAGTGTTCCTGTGGTCATTTAGAAGGAAAAATAAAAAAAAGGGGGGTTAATAATCAGTTTTTTCTTCAAAGTATTCTGTTATATATAAAGGAGGTCAAATGGGAAGACAGGGCAAGCTATTAGAACATACTTTCAAAAGGAACTATGTGGAAAATGCATACATATAAGTTATTTTAAAAGATTAATCCATTCCCAATAGGAGCTTGAACACAATGTATATTTGAAGTTAAACAAATAAATGTGCGACCTGGCTCTCTCACAAAAGTAATTTTTTTTTTTTTTTTAAATATGACTTATCGCATGGGGCAGTCCAAGCTGAGCTTGAATAAAAGTATGGCATTTAAAATTCAACAATGCCCATCTACTACAGGCTGACGCACGTTTAAAAAGATCTACTTCTTATAAAGAGCTGTTCTTTAATTAAGAAAAACTAATATCAAAGCAGTTTTTTGCATTTAAAATTCGTGTTTAAACTTCTCCTAGATTAAGTGAGCTTAAACAGTTGCGATTCCTGACTTTAACAGCATTATAAAATACATTAGAGATTGAGAGGATAAAATTCTGCCATGTTAGGTTATAACCTAACTGCTATTTGCAGTTGTAAGGAGTACTAATGGCGCAGGGACAAGATTTATTGTCGCAAAGACATTCTGCTTAACATTAGCCTTGTCATTCCATTAATAATGACTGCTTATGAGCCATCTCGTTGGCATCTTTGTTGTCCTGAAAACTTAAAACTCACAGCACAATTCTTTACGACGTGTTCCATTGCCCCCTCTGGGTATTCCCGACCATTATCCCATTTGGTTATATTCAAAACTGCTGCCTCCGGAGAGAGCATTAGGCCGACCTTTCACCTTCCAATATTCTTGGTTCAAATGGCGTAATAACATGTAGTGAATATTTACAAGCACACTTATACTATAATAGAGTACTGCTGTGAACATTAGCACATATTTTCTGCTCAATCAGGCTTTGATGTAGAGCTTGCCAAGCACCCCAGAGAAAATGCAGTCCCCAGTAAGCTGTGCTAGTGAAACACCCTTGAACCTAAACAGCTTACATAACATAAACTGACTAGATGGAGATTAGCAAGGCGACAGAGTTTCTGGGATGCCTGACGTCATCAGGGTCTTCCTAGCAGAGGACTCCAGGCTGGAGGCAGGAGTCCCCCGTACCTGGAATTCTGAATGGATCAGCGCGTAGCTTATCCAGAAAAGGAAAATTAAAGGCCATGTGATGCATTGGCACCAGGTGGCCTGGTCACTTTCCCCAGGGCTTTAAAATTTCTTAATTAATTTTTTTAATAAAAAAAATGATCCCCCACTTACAGGATAAATTGTAAAATACCTCCTTGGTCCTGCTCCTCCTTCCCACATTAACTCCACCCCTCTTTCCTAGCTCCACCCCTTCTCCTCCAGCCACACCCTGTCTGAGAAGCCCTCCCTCAGTTATAATGGTTGGCTCTCTTTACTAGCTCTGCCTCATTCTGTTGGCCACGCCCATTGCCTTTGTCCCACCCCTTTCCCTGGATGACTACCCACTCTTAAATTAGGCCTGGGAAATTCTAGCTCCTCCCCTCTGCACTGGCTCCACACTCCCCAGCATGCCCCACCCATTCAGCACAAGCCCCGCCCCTCCATGTCTTCTAGAAGCCCAGAGGGGACATTCTCACCCCACCTTCCCCACTCTCCTGGCTTCTTCCAGGCCCAAGGGAGCGGGGAGAAGCCCAAGTACAGCTGAAACCTCTTGTGTGTTTGCTTTGTTTTGCTTATTCCCTCTACTCCTCTGAAATTAGAGGGGACTAAAACTTTTTCTGTAGAACCTGCATCAAAGACCAGAAGGGCTGTTGGCTTTGGGCACCCAGCTAGCTCTGGTGTGAGGAGCCCTCTGGGCAAGAAGGGCGTTTGTCTTTTAAACACAGATGCATGTCTGTCTATCCATCTGTCTGCTTTTTGTTACTTTTTTCCTTTTTGCAGAGCTGGCATAAATAAGGGTATTGGATTTTCAGGCGATTTCTACCTCGCAAATTCAAGAGGTCAGAGGCTTCTAATAAGATTCCTATAATTCAAAGGTACCTCGTGGAGGGTCGGCCATCAGCAGTAATTGCATGGCTGTCTCGGGGCCTGTCAGGAGTTTCTTAGAGATTTACACTGACCTCTACTGATGCCGCAGGGGTCCCGAAGCCTGGCCAGCGGCCGAGGTCCCCGCTTCTGTGTCCAACCCTGCCCTCCTGCTGATCTGTGTACAGGGCTGAGCGAGGTGCCTCTCCTTAAGGCCTGGCCCTAGGCTTAGGTAGATGGGCAGCCTAAAGGTGACTCGCAGGCGGTGGTTTTCTGCTCTTGTGGGCAAGTGTTTGTAGCGTGGGAGGCCTGCCTGTGGCTCGGATTAATGGGAATTTTCCCCATATTTTGGTCGGTGCCCTGCACTGCACGGTGCACAAATGTGTGTTTGATAAATGCTCTGTGATCCGGTGCATCCCGTTTGCGTTGTGCGTTATCAGTAGGAAGGAGGTAGTAACGGGACTCCAGACGGCCTCCTCTCCTGGGGATTGTTATTTATGTAGGAGCTTGTTATAATGCAAGTCATTAAACAGATTTAAATTTACCACAGGTTAAGCTGTGCATCCACTTAAACAACTACATATAACAAAAGCCTGATATAATATGGTTAGGTTATAACACAGCGTGAGTCTGTCTCCTGGCTTTATTGCTGGGTCAGTGTGAAGTGGGGTGAGCCATTGCTCCTTAGTGGGAATTAAGACAGCCTTTTGGCATTTCCTATATTTTATGAAACTATTTTGTCCTTGTCTGGGTGTAGGGTAGTGCTTGTGTTGAACTGTTTCCCTCTTTTTCTCTGCTACTGTTTCCTTATTTTGCTTTGCCTGGAGACTGAGTTTTCACTATTATTTATTCAGTCATTATTGTGTGCCACACACTGCCCTTAGCACTTGACGTGAGATATGCTATTTGTTTTTTTTCAACAAATCTGAGAGGGAGCTACCATTGAACTCATCTGGCAGTTGAAGAATTGTAGTTCAGACAGGTGAAGGCGCTTTCCTAGAGTCACACAGCCAGTAAGCCGCAGAGCCACGGTTCCGACCAACAGAAGCAGGCTTAGCTCCATGATCTAAAATGTTGTCAGAATTACTTTTTATGTTACAAAAATGTCTTGAGGTTTTACGAAGACACTGGGCAATTATAGAACGACTATTCAGGTCTGGGATATGTAAGTCCTTATTCTTTCTAATGATGCCCCAAGTGCTTTATCATCATGATCCTCTCCTCAGTCCATTTATGTGTTTATTGAGCATCTGCTATGGAGCCTTTGTTAGTTTCCAGAATGAAGATGACTTAACTCCAATAGGGAAAGGACAGAGAAACCATTAATGGAAGATAAGAGTGTTTACATCTATGAAGGGGATTTTTTAAAGGTTTTCAGGGAAGGGAACTAATCTAATTCTTGCAGTGGGGCTTCAGAAAAGACAAATCTGACTGACTCTTCATGAAGAAGGAAAAAGCCTTTCTCATGAACTGTTTGTATTTATTTATTTATTTATTTATTTATTTATTTATTATTTTTATTAGATTTTTAGAGACAGGATCTCGCTATGTTGACCAGGCTGGTCTCCAACTCCTGGCCTCAAGTGATCCACTGATCCTCCTGACTTGGCCTCCCAAAGTGCTGGGATTACAGGAGTGAGCCACTCACGCTCGGCCGTGAGCTAATTTTGTTTAGATCATGCCAACGATATGGATGACAAGGCAGGTTAAGGTCACCTATAGCAGGAGAGAACAAGATATGAGCAATAACCAGGTCTTAAGACACTTTAGTATTTAAAAGAGAAAGATGAGAGGCCGAGTCGGGTCAGGAGAAGAAGATGGGTAGGTAAGAAGAAAACGAGAAAATGGTGGAGCCACGAAAGCCGAGGGAAGAAAGTGTTACAAGAAGAAGGAGAGACGTTAGCAGGGCTCGGGGCAGCTGAGAATCTGTGGAAGATGAGGCTTTTCCATGCTCATCTGGCCTCACAACAGGGAAATCATTGTTGACGTTGGTCAGAGAAGTGGAGAATCAGAAGCAGAATGAGTCAGGAACGCATGGGAGGCTGGGAAGTGTCGACAGCTCTTAGAGGGGATGTGGGGAGGAGGCTGACGTTCGGGTGAAGAGGATAATGGGAGGAACCAGGAAGGGGATGGGGGTACAGAGAGGTTTACTTCTTGGGGGTTTTTGCAGACTCATTAAAGGAAGAATCTAGTAGACAGGTTAAAGACTGGAAGGGAAGGAGAAGGGATGGATGGAAGTACAAGGGCTTTCGGAGGCAGGAAGTCTAGAACATCATGATGGATAATTTAAATCAGAAAAACTTCATTGTACTATTTTGAGAACTATTTCTTCCCAGAGTTTGTCTTCTCATGAACGTATTTAACAGTTACAAAAGAGGCTTCCTGTCTCTCTAAGTCAGTGTCCACGTGCCATTGTGTGTCTGCGTAGAGCATCTTCGGTGCCCTGCAAGCTCCTGTAGGTGCGTCTCATCAAGCTGTCTCTTTCCCAGTATCTTCAGTCTCATCCCCGGCACATCCATAAGGGGTCCCAAGGCCTTTTGCAGCTTCCTCCAGCAGCCTCCTACCCTCTGCGTTTGTTCATGCCCCCTGGGAACGCTTGCTGCATGGTGCTGCAGTTACAGTTTCATGTTGGCAAACTGTTTTCTGTTGGTCAGGTAGTAAGTATTTTCATCTTTGCAGATGCTGCGATTAGTCAGTTCTGCCTTGTGTCAGGAAAACAACCATCAACAATGCATAAGTGTGCATGTGCTTGGCAGGGTTCCCACAGAACTTCATTATGGACACTGAAGTTTGAAGTTCATAGAATTTCCATGTGCCACAAGGTAATTTGTTCTTTGGATTTTTTTTTTCAACCATTTAAAATGGTAAACACCATTCTTAGCTCACATAAAGAAGGCAGGGGGCTGGATCTGGCCTGCAGGTGGTACCTTGCTGACCGCTCTAGACCGTTTCTCCTGGGGAGAGGGGATAGCGTCCTCCAGTCCAGGCCACTGCCTGAAACTTTTCTGATGAGTAAAAGGGCGAGTGACCTGTTTAAGCTGTACATTTTCATTTATAAGCTGTCCCAAATGGCAGAATTCCTGTAACATGTAAGTTAAATGTTCTTCTGGTCCTAGAAATCCCCGCAGGGGGACACAGTGCATCTGTGCGAGGGATGACGTAACCATCCTCTGAGAACCAGAGCATCTTTTCCAATATTAATTGGGCTCCAAGTAATTAAGTTTGGATATTTTCCTCAGTAGGAGACTAAGCTTCTTTCCTCCTTCAGTTCCCTCCCAAATATAAGCATAGGATGAACTTTTGGTCTTTCTGCCTGGTCCCTTACCAAAGATTAAGAAAAAACAAACCCCACCCTACCTGAGTCTGCAGAGGAGCTGAAAGAGCTGCTTTGCTTATACAAGTGCCTTGGGTCCACCCGGAAGTGAGCAGTGTGGCCTCTGCTCAGTGCCCGTGTGCGGGGAAGTGGCGGGTACAGCATGGTTCAGCTGCCCCCAGTGCCTCCTCCGAGGCTCCGCTCGCCACACCTGGGGACTTGGCACCTGCTCGCCTGGCTCCTCCTGTCTCTGTGTTTCCAGGGACTTGTGCGATCCTTGTTTCTCTCACCCGTTAAGCTGCGGCTTCTCCCTGCCTCCCTCTTTCCCCGGGTTAGTTAATTTGAATTCCAGGTGAACAAGGAAGAACTTGTAAGTGATTATGTAAGTATCAGTATACTAAAAACTTCTTATACTACAAAGCATTTATTGCTTATCTGAAATTCAAATCTGACTAGGCACCCTGTGTTTGATTGGCTGACCCTGGTCTCACCGGGCCCTTAGTGAAAGCACAAGCCACACCACCTTCACCAGTTCCCTGTCATTCGGGAACTTGTGTTCGTTTCCACTCTGTTTCTCTGTTTCCACCTCTCTTTGTGCACTTAGGCTCTGGGCTGATGCTGGGAGGAAAACGCAGCCCCTGTGAGTGGACACAGCACCCGGGCTTTCAGCAGCAGACACCCAGCGCATCCCCAGCACATCAGTTTGGCTCTCCCAGGACTCTAAGGTAGGTAGTGTGGTCCTCATGCAGGAAGGTTCAGAAATCGAGCCTTTGAGAGGGTCCCTAACTCACGCAGACCACATGGGTGGGAAGTGGAGGCAGGTGGGGCTGTGTCCAGGGCTGTTCTCCATGGACCCACAGAGCCAGGAGCCGGGCAGCTGGGGCGGGACTCTGCGAGTCCCACGATCCCCCCAGGAACCCCAAGTAGACTGCAACACCTGGGGAAGCTGCTAGGAGGCATTTAAAAGGAAAAGTCGCCAAGAGTCTGTAAAGCAGTGAAAATAGACTGGCCTGAAGATGGGAGCCGGTGCTTGGCAGGTGGGGCTGTTGTGAGAAAGGACAGTGGGTTTGGAGCAAGCTTCTGCACACTGCACTCCAAAACTAGAGCTGTCGAGGCCAGCTCCCTCCAATACCCACTCACCGGGACCTTAGCTCTCTCTGCTGGAGAGCCGCTGTGGCCAGTGACATCTGCAGATGTGAGCTAGATTGGTCCGTATTTCAGAAAGCTTGGGAGGTCACCTCTGGGGTTCCAGGAAGCACAGGCAACCAGACTGTAATACGGGCGTGAGGAAATATATCTCCCCCAGCTCATGTGATCCCCCTGAGAAGTTTTTGGACACAGATCATTATTGATATATTGGAAGTGTCTTCAACCATATCAGGTGGGGGCTGGGGGCACCAGGATGCCAAATGGCTGATGTGTCTGCGTGAGGACTAATCTTCATGATTGATGCCCAGCCCTGCTGCCAAGGCGAATGCACAGCCATGCCCATTCATCTCAGCCTAAATATGGATGTATATCGACGGACCCATTAAATGACGTGGGTTTCAGAGACATAGGATCAGATTAGATAAGCCTCTACATTTCTTCTTTTAAAATATGCAGAGAAAAGAAGTTCAAAATACCAAGTGCTGATGAGGACCGAGGGTCTGGGAGGAATTGACAAATATCTTGGAATTCAGAATGAATGCTTTAAACTTTAGGCCTCTTTGGCAATCAATACGTACACAAAACTCCCATTAATGTTCACAGGGGTTAAAACACGCATATCAACAGCAGACCATTTATTTCTGAGTCGTCGGCACCCAGCCTGATGCAGGCTCTCTTCTATGGAAGACAGGCAGGATGCTGAGAGAAAAGTTACCTGCCGTGGAATTTCATCCCATTAAGGCTGAGGTGATTTAATAGCAGATCTCCGCACACTGCTGCGTTTCCTCTTGGGCCGACCTCCCCTGAATCTGTCTGTTCCTCCAGTTGACAGAAATCTCAAGCACATCTAAGAGTTTTACAACTGTCTCCCCACGCTTGACCCCTCACAGGGGTTCAGGTGGCTGCACCCCTGTCCACGGCTCTTGGAGCCTGCCACTCTCCATACGAAGTCCTTCAGGAGGAGGGGGCCAGGACTGCTATTCACCCCCTGCTAGCCCCAGACCACCAGTGCACAGCCTATAATTTATCATAAAAGGTTACCAGGTTGCGTTTTCCCACTCTGTTATTAATC
The DNA here is from genome assembly GCF_008728515.1 of Papio anubis. Taxonomy (NCBI): domain Eukaryota; kingdom Metazoa; phylum Chordata; class Mammalia; order Primates; family Cercopithecidae; genus Papio; species Papio anubis. The sequence continues at coordinate 3,977,985 of NC_044986.1, forward strand.
AGAGTGCCTTGGCAGGTTGGATTCCGTGACCGATAAATATTCATTACATTTGGACTGCTTCGTAAACAGCAACATTTCCTTCGTTTTTAGAGAAAATTTTCTACCTTCTTGCCTTCTTGTCAGTCGTGGCTGTGGCATAAAATAAGTTGACGTCATAGTAAGAAATACAGGTCATCTTCTCAGTGGCAGGTTGTGTCTCTTTGGTTACGAGGCGCCCGTGTGAATTCGTGGCACGGGGCGTCAGCAATGGCAGATGCTCCCAGCTACAGACAGGTATTCCCACCAGAGGCGCTTAGTCCTCTTGATGAAAATGTCCTTCTGAAAATCAGGAACTATTTCAAGCATTCCAAAAGTAAGAGAGCCTAACAACCACCCATTTGCCCACTGTCATTGTCAAACCCTGACATTAGAGATGAAATGGACCCTTGTGTGTCTCTCTGTGATCCCAGCCCTCTCCATCCCCCTTAGATTAACTCAGTGGTCACCATTCCTATGCATATTTTTATACTTTTACAACAGATTTATGTTTCAATAAATTATCTGACAGTGGTTTGTAGACTTAAAAAGAAACAAAGCTATGGTATCATACTGTCTGTATGCTTTTTGGTGGTTGTTGTTATTGTATTTTTTTTTGAGATGGGGTTTTGTTATATTGCCCAGGCTGGAGTGCAGTGGCTATTCACAGATGATGCAATCCTAGCTCACTGCTGCCCTGAACTCCTGGACTCAAGTGATCCTCCTACTTTAGCCTGAGTAGCTGGGACTACAGATGCACACGGCTGCACCCAACTATCCTTGTTTTTTTTTTTTTTTTTTTAATTTTTCCACCGAGCGTTATGTTTTTGAGCTTGCATATATAACTTTAGTACATTTATTTTATCCTCTCTCTGTTTTTTTTTTTTTTTTTAATTGTAGGACTCTGATGCTGTCTATCCATTCTCCTATTGATGGCTAGTTAGCCTGTTTTCCATTTCCCCCTATAACCAATACGGTAGACTTGGGTGTTCTTTCTCAGTACATGTCTCATTCTAACTCTTATACACAGGAGCAAACGTTTCCATTGAGAAATCACATTGCTAAGTCATAGGGTACAAGTGTCTTCAAGTTTGTTAGATAGCCCTCAATTACTCTCCAAAATTAGGCACCATTGTACATTCATACTAGTGGGCACGGATATTCCCGTCCCCCTTCATCTTACAAAAGTTGTAACTGCCCAATTTAAAAACGTTTGCCAATAGTTGGGTGTAGATTGGTAGCTCCTTGTTTTAAGTTGCATTCCCCTAATTACTCATGAAGTAGAGCCTTGTTTATATTTACTGGCCATTTACTTTCATCGTCTGCAAACTGCGTCTTCTTATTCCTATTGTGGTATCTGGTTTTTTATTACTGATTTGAAAGCATGTTTTAAAAATACAATATGTATATCTGGGCATAATAATTTATTTCTTATGCATATTGCAAATATTTTCTCCCATCCTATGGCTTGTTTTTCCACATTATTTTACTGTGTCTTTTGATGTGGATGTTTTAATATTATCAAAATTATTAATATTTTAATTTACATCTTATGCTTTTTATGTTCATTTAAGAAAAGTTTCTTTACCATAAGAGCCTAATGTTACTGGTCTGTTCAGTTACTAGAAAAGTGACAAAGTTGGTTTTTACACGTAGGGTCTTAAATACATTGGTGAAATATTTGAATGTAAAATGTAGGTATCTGATTTTACATTTTCCTCATGAATAACCAATTGTCACAGCTTCATTTATTGAATAATCCATTATTTTGCTAGCCATTAAAATATTGTATTGTAAAATTTACCATACAAACTGAAGAGGGACACCACACACACACACACACAAGGATTATTATAAGCCAATAAAGCAAAATAAGAAGCCATCAGCTATGTTATGACATAGAACATTTCCAGTATTTTAGAGCATTTATGTGGGCCACCCCTTCATCTCATTCCCTTCCCTTCTCCTTCCCAATCTGTATGATAATTGGTGCCCTGGTCATCTTTACTGTGTTCCACACACATGTGTCCCTACACAATATATTCTGTACTTGTGTCTTTCTTTTCCACTTTATCTAAATGGAAATACACTATAGGTATTATTTTTTGACTTTCATTCTGTTCCATTGGCCTTTCTTTCCCTATGGCAAAAACTCACTCTCTTATCTAATATAACTTTATAATAGCCTTGATGCCTGAGAGGGCAAGTTTCCTCACATTGTTTATTTTCTTCAGTATCCTCTTGATTATTCTTGACCCCGTGCTCTTTCATTAGAATTTTAAGATAAGCTTGCAAAGTTTCTTCCAAAACCCTGTTGGAATTGTAATTACAGATTAATTTTGGCAGATTTGACATATTTATAATGAAGTGTTCTAATTCATGTCCATGATATGCCTTCTCATTTACTTAGGTCTTGTTTTAGATCCTTTGATGATATTTTATATCCTTTGATAATATCCTCTCAGTACTGTTCTCATACAAGTATTTTTTAGTTTTTATTCCGTGACAGTTTGCATTTTGTTGTTGTTGTGATTGGGAATTTTAGCGTTTATATTCTATAGTAGGATGCTTGGTGATGGACATGAGTTTTATTTGTTGATTTGTGTATTAGATTTCTATTGCTGCTGTAAAAAAGACATCACAAACTTAGTGGCTTTAATAAATGCAAATTTATCTTCTCACAGTTTGGTAGGTCAGAAGTCCCATGTGGGTCTCACTGGGCTAAAATGAAGGTGTCGGAAGAGTGTGTTTCTTTCTAGAGACTCTAGGGGAGAATCTGTTTCCATGCCACTCACATTTCTTGGCCTGCAGCCCCTTCTTCCATCTTCAAAGCCAGCACATTGTATCTCTCTGACCCTTCTTCCATTGTTCCAGCTCCACTTCTAAGGATCTGTGGTATTAGATTGGGCTCTCCCTGGATAATCCAGGCTAATCTCCCTATCTCAAGGTCTTTAACCTTGATCCCACCTTTTGCCGTATTGGTGAGCATAGTCACAGGTTCTGGGAATTAGGACATAGACATCTTTTGGAGTCATTATTCTGCCTACTACAGTTTGATATCTAATAACCACACTGATCTTTATTTCTATTGTTTGTCTACAGATTTTCTTGAATTTATAAATGGACTATCGTATTATCTCTTCCTTTGCTGTTTCTGAAACATGAATTCATTTTTCTTTTCTTATTGCATTGGATAGAAGAAAATCAACTCTGAGTAGTAATAGCAAGTCTTCTTGTCCTTAGTTTTAATGAGAACTTCTAAAGTCTCACTATTATGTATAATGGATGTTGTAGGTTTTGCGTAAGTGTCCTTTGTCAGGGTAAGAAAGTTGCTTATTAGATCTAGTTTAGAGTTTACAAATACTGTGACTGTGGATTTTAATTAATTATTTTTAGAGATAGAGTCTGACTTTGTCACCAAGACTGAAGTGCAGTGGAATGATCATAGTTGGCTGTCAGGAACTCTTGGGTTCAAGCAGTCCTCCCATCTCAGGCTCCCAAGTAGCTAGGACTACAAGTGTATGCCGCCATGCCTGGCTAATTTTTTTTTTTTTTTGGTAGACATGGGGGCCTTGCTATGTTGGCCAGGCTGGTCTTAAACTCCTGGTCTCATGAAATCCTCCTGTCTCAGCCTCCCAAAGTGCTGGGATTACAGGCATGAGCCACCATCCTGGGACTTACAAAACTTTAAATTTATCTTTGTAATGCTGCCAGTTACAGCATGTTACATTTTGGAGCTATGTTGTTAGAAGCATACAAAGTTTATAATTGCTAATATCTTTGTGGTGAATTTTTCCCTACAATAGTGTCATTATTTAGACATTTTAATACTTTTTGCCACAAATTGTATTTTTGTGTCATATTAATATATGTTGCACTTCCTTTTCATTTGGGTAATATCTGCATATTATATCTTGCTTTTATTTTCAATTTTTCTATGTGGTGTTGTCTTATTTGTATTCCTTTTAAGTCACATATACTTAGATTTCTTAAAAATCCCCAAATCTGGCTTGGCATGGTGGCTCATGCCTGTAATCCTAGCACTTTGGGAGGCCGAGGCGGGCAGATCACTTGAGGCTAGTAATTCGAGACCAGCCTGGCCAACATGGTGAAAGCCCATCTCTGCTAAAAATACAAAAATTAACTGGGTGTAGTGGTGCATGTGCCTGTAATCCCAGCTACTTTGGAGGCTGAGGCAAGAGAATTGCTTGATCCCAGGAGGTGGAGGTTGCAGCAAGTCAAGATCTCACCATTGCACTCCAGCCTGGGTGACAGAGCGAGACTCTGTCTCAAAAAAAAAAAAAAAAAATTCCCAAATCCAGCCAAATAACATCCTCTTTCAATAAATAATTTAATCCATTAATATTTATTGTGGCTTATTTTTGGTCTGTGACCTCAGAGGTGCTGGGGCTTTTAGGGGGACTGTCAGCAACAGGGCATCCCAGCCCCTTGCAGTGGGAGACCCAGAGCATTCTCTCCCCTGAGACAGAGCTGTCCTGGTAGCAGCTTGCAGAGCGCCAGGCACTGTCATTTAGTGAAACTGCACCATGGGGTCTGGATGAGTCTCCTGTGTCTGCTGTAACAGATCCGCACAAGCTGGGGGGCTGCAAACAACAGTTCATCTCTCCCCGTCTGGAGGCCAAAAGGTCTGAAGGTGCTGGCAGGCCCATGCTCCCACTGGAGGCTCCGGGGTCCAGTCCTTCACTGCCTCCTTGGCTGGTGGCCACGTCGCTGCAGTCGCCACCTCTGTCCTCACACAGCCTCCCCTTCTTCTGTGTGTGTCAGCTCTCCCTGTCGCCATAAAGAACACCCGTGATTGCGTTTTGGGCCTGCTCAGATAATCCGGAATTACGTCCACATTTCAAGATTCTGAATTGCATCTGCAAAGTCAGTGGAGCCATATAAGGCAACGTTCACATGCTCCAGGGATCAAGACATGGACATCTTCGGGGGCACCGTTTTCCAGCCTACCACAGCATTCAAAAGAAAGTGTTCCTGGGTGGAGTTGGAGATCATTATTCTAAGTGAAGTAACTCAGGAATGGAAAACCAAATCTTATATGTTCTTACTTATAAGTAGGAGCTAAGCTTTGAGGACACAAAAGCGTAAGAATGATATAATGGGCTTTGGGGACTCAGGGGATGGGTGGGAGGGGTGAGGAATGAAAGACTACACATTGGGCACCGTGTACACTGCTTGGGTGACAGGTGCCTCAAAATCTCAGAAACTTATCCGTGTAACCAAAAACCACCTGTTCCCTAAAAACAACAGAAATAAAATAAAATAAAAATTAAAATTAAAAAGAAAGTGTTATTTATATTGCCAGATTAAATGGGACATTTCTCACCCTGAAGAGCAGATGCCTCGAGACACTCTTCTTAAACAGAAAGAGGCAGAGGGCTTGAATCCTGGCCCTGCTCTGCTCCTCTAGATTCTTCGCTGCCGCTTGCTGAGCGCCTCTTCTGTGCCGTCTCTCAGTCCTCAGGGAGCCCCACGGGGATGCAGTACAGGTTGGGTGTCTCTCACCTGAAAATACGACATCCCAAATGTTCCAAAATCTGATGAACGCTGACATAGCACCTCCAGTGGAAAATTCTACACCTGACCTCATGCGACGGGTGGTGGTCAGAATGCAGGTGACAACACACGGTGCGCCCAGCCTGCCGCCGTCTGCTGTTTGCCGCTGCTGTTTCTAACAACTGATGCAAGTGTTCTGCCGATACCACCACACTGCTAAGCGAACATTGTGTTTTCATTGTACTAATGGTATGTCATCTATTTGACTAAGTGCTTACGTGTGAATAAGTGTAAGAAAATGACTGCTTATTGGTCACATATAAATTCAGAGTCAAGAATGATGGTGAGGCCCGACAACCACAAATTGTCCACGTGGTGCCTGAGATGGTGACACTTTTGCTTTCTGATGGTTCCCTGTACACAAACTTTGTTTCATGCAATATTAAAATATTGCATGCAATTCCCTTCAGGTATGTGCGTGAGGTTGATATGAAACATAAATGAATTTTATGCTTAGATTTGGATCCCATCCCCATGGTATTTTATTTTGTATATGCAGATATTCCAAAATTCAAAACAATCCCAAATTGGAAACATTTCTGGTCTTACTTAACCTGTGTCATCCTCATATCCTGCAGGGAAGATACAGTGGTTTGCCCCATTTTACCCTGCAAGGGGTTGGTATGGCAGAGTTGATTTCTAAACCAGGGCTGTTTCCACGAGCAATGAGTTTTGTTGGCTCAGCTAGAATCAGGGCAAATGGTGCTGCCCGTTGGATGGTGGAGGTGGGGTAGGGGAGGGTGGGGGCTGCATTCTTAGTGGAAGAGCCAGGATGGAAGCTGGAGGAGTGAGGTTCCAAACCCTGCTGGCTGATGTGGGGTGCCCGGCCCAAGTGCTTCCTTCCCACACGTGGGTAGTGTCACCTGTGAACCTGGCTTTGTCCTGGGTACCTGTCCCATGGCACATTTGACTGTGAGGGGCAGGAGCCTTCTTACAGGGTGTTTAGGGAGCACTGGCATCGAGGGGCCTGCACGCATCTCATGCCCTTTCTTGCCTGCTGCCCACGGCTGAGACAGTCCCGTCAGAAGAGCAATCCCACTGTCTTACGGACTTCCAGGGAGGATCACGAACTTTTGACAATTTTACCTTCGAATTCGCCTCCCTTCTTTGAGGATATAAGGACTTTGTGGAGGGAGCTCTGCTTCGGGGATCCCTGGCTTATCACGATTCCCAGAGAGCAGGAATTGGGGCCAACTCAATTGTGGAGGGTTGCCATAGACACGTTTCTTGGGGGCGTTTTGGGTGCATCCCCCGAGGGCAGATGTATGGATGCTACTCAGTAAATCCAGTTCCCATCCGCTGTTCCAGGTGCACCAGGTGAGAGCGAGTGCTGAGCTATGTGGCTGAATTTAAAACAGAATGTGTGTGTGTGGCCTAGGCCCATGGGTGGCGAGCGATCAAAGGTACCTATTAACTCCGAGTCTAGGTCCTGGCACATAGCAGGCTGAGTGGGCACTGGCTGAAAGTTGGAGGTGTCTGTCTCTTGGGTAACAGGCTCAGGACTTTGAGGGGGCAGGCCCCCCTCTGCAGCCCCTTCTGACACCCACTGGGGGAGGAGGTGAGTGGGGCTGCAGCCCCAGGCCCTCGCCTGCCCTCCGGAGGCACCCAGCCCTGTGCAAACTGTTCCTGAGCTCAGAGGGCTGCTGCTCACAGCCAGGCACGCCGCTTGCCTGGGAGCCTCTTCCTTTCTCCCCCAGCACAGCCCCCAAGGACAGAGCCCCGTCTGTAGCTCAACAGTGGGGAAGGGTGTGCGTTGCCCAGGCGCCCTCCCTCCTCCTCACTGGGCTGAGCTCCTTGGAGGCCAGCAGAAGCACGCAGCTCCTCCTCTGAGGCTGGTGTGGGTTATGAATTGTGTAACTCTAGAGAAGAGTTCACTTGATCACTGTGTTTTACACTTTTCTCTGCAGAACGTTGGTGACTTAATTAACCTACTTGTAGATGTAGCAGCCGAAAGATACATTGCCGATGCATCTCCGTCTCTTTTTCAGTCATCATATACTTAAATTGCAAATTCTCATGAACTGTAACCCAGTGTCTTATGGCTCTTGATTCTACATTTCCCTGTAGATCTTCTATCTTCAAATGTGTCAAAGTTAGAGTGTGTGGCTGTTAGAAAAAGGTATAGCTATATTCAACTACACAAAAAAAACCCTTCTTGAAATAATGTTATGAATATGGCTTAATGCTCCTAATGACAGACAATTCTGAGTTTGGTTTCAAACCTATTGTTCACCCAATGCTGTCGGAGAACGTGTGCCATGGCAGCCCCAGCTCGGAGGGGTGGACTGGTCAGCTGTACACCCAGGGCCATGCAGCCCCGGCTCAGAGGGGCGGACTGGTCAGCTGTACACCCAGGGCCGTGGCAGGCCCGGCTCAGAGGGGCGGACTGGTCAGCTGTACACCTGGGGGCTTATCCTCAAACCCTGTGAGCTCACTTTCCATGTCTCCTTATTTGCTTTATTTTATAAAATCCTCGCTCCCCTCCCCATGCACTCATTCTCTTTCCTCTGTCTCCAGGAGACCCTCTACCCCACCGTTAGAAAAGACTATATTACAATTTAATGTTTTTTAAAAGATAATTTGAGGTTAGAGAATTGCTGAATTTTGATCAAGACCAGTAATGGTTAATTTGTGTTTGATTGTTTTCCCTTAAAATGGCTAAGAAGACATTTTCAAATTCCTGCTTCTCCCCCACCCCACAAAAAAACCAATTGATTCTTTTGAGCTCAAAAAGTTGTATCATAAGCACATTTTTATGGCTAAAGATTGGGGTTTACAAAGGGAAAATGACAAGCCTGTAATTGGCATGCTCAGTATGGAAGTTTGCTTGCATATAAGAGATTCATGTTTGTAATTTCATTTTAGGAAAACATTCTAAGCATCCCGAGAAACCGCAGGAGGGCAAGGGCTGTGGGAACTCTCTTTCCAGAACCACCTGGTTTCAGATTCACCCATAAAAATGGAACCGCATGGAGTTTTATTCTAGTGTTCTGGGATCCGGAGACATTTTCACCCAACTGGAGATGAAATTTGAAGTGCAAACATTTGGCAGCTGACATTTTCTGAGTATATTCACCATTGCATTGGATTGATTATGATTTTTTGGGTCTCTGCTCTGAGTTCCTCATTATGCCTGTGCCATGCTTGGTTTCCTCATAGTCACGTGCGCTCCAGGTTGTTGGGGCTTACCTGTGTCCTGAAACATCTTCAGCACACAAAGCAGACAGCGATATAGAATTAACCGTGTCTTAAATCCTCGTGTGAACAGAAGGCGTCATCATGACCTGGCGTTTGGTCTGCGGTGTCCCCATTCTCCTCCCCTCCCCTCTCCTCTCCCCTTTTCCTTGTTGTAACATCACAGCATTTTCCACATTGGACTTGTTCTCTCTCTGTTAGGGGACGGGTGCAAAGATTTTCCTTGAACTATAGGGACACTTTCTTTTGGCTTTAAATCATAAATAGAAATTTTATGCAAGACAAAAGGTGTAAATAAAAAAAGGAAAAGTTCATTTTCTGTCCGTGGGTGTCCAGTTGTCCCTCGGTATACACAGGAGATTGGTTCTGGGACCTCTCATAAGTGAAATTGTGCTCCAATTCTTGAGTGCTGCAGTCCACCCTGCAGAACGCATGCTCAGGACAAGTCAACCCTCCGTGTCCTCCCGCTTCACATCCCCACTCTGCCTTTGGCTGAACAAAAAGCCACCTCTACATGGAACTGCATAGTTCAAACCCGTGTTGTGCAGCGATCAGCGGTGTATGAGTGCATTTCCATCAGCTGTCTGCCTGTCTCTCTTCTCGTCTTTTTTATCTTCGTAAAACAGGATCTTGCTGCACGCGCTAGTTTGAAAATGTGCTTTCCCCACTTCACTGGGATGTTATTTCTTGCAAGCAGATTTTCCTCCCAGCCACAGGGCATGCACAGTACGTATGCACCGTGATTTGCTCTTTCCCAGGCCCCACCTGATGGCCACTGAGGTTGTTTCTAGTCTTCCACCTTGAGAAAACGGCTGCCATGGGCCTCTGTGTTCATTATCGGCCCGTGCTTGTGAGACGATTTCTGTAGGATGCATTCACAGGCACAGAGGAGCTGGAGACTACTACAGATGTATATGCTCCTGTACGTGTCTAAATGGTAGGCAGGTGGTCCATCGTGAGAATTTGCGGAGACACACATTTGTTGAGTTAGGCTCTGTGGTGGCCTCCTTCTACATCATCTCATTTCATCCTTACTATGGTCCCAGAGGATGGGGGCTATGATTTGCTTTTTACAAACGATGAAGCTGATGTTGAATTATTTGTCTCAAGGGTTCATAGTGGAGCCAGGAGGTGGCCACACTGCTGGTCAGCATAGACTCTGCAGTGAGTGGACTGCATGTCCTTAAGGGAAATTTAGGACTTCAGGGAAAAGGCAGGTGATATCTGTGTCCCAACCTAAAAGTTGCACAGGCGGTTAAGGTTAAGATAACCACCTCTATCAACTCTGAAGACCTTTGGAGAAGATACCTTTTAAAGATTAACTGGGTTCTAAGAATTTATAACGCCGGAAAACAGCACCTGACAAGCAATTGGCAAACTGGATAGCGCCAGGTCTTGAAGTGTGAGCAGATGCAAAATAAAGCTGAAAATAAAAGTGAGCACACACTCACCCCTGGGCCCTCACTGTAGGTGCTGCTGACTGACAGCAGCTGTACCAGGCATCTGCTGGGAGTGTCTGGGGAAAGGAGGCTGCCTGAGTGTTCAGAATCCTACCTCCTGAATCCAGGCGGCTGAGGAGGGTCCTTCCCACCATGGTACCTGGCTTCTCAGGGCCTTTATTGGAGGGATATTGCTCATGTTCCTGTTTTGAAGAGTGGAGACTGGAGTTTCAGCTTAATGGACAGCCTTAACTTTCTCAACTTCCTTTTTTTCTTTTTTTCCAATTTCATTGTAATCAAATGCACATATATTTGCCTCTTGTTCTTAAAAAGCCATTATATTTAAATGTTTTTGCTTTTGTACTGTCATTTTGAAGAATCAAACAATTTTTAATAATCAGGGCTAGGAGCCCAGGATAATATTGGTTGAATTTTTCACACTCAAAGACAAGCTGCAACCTTTAATATCTACCAAAGTTCAATTAATTCATTTCCTCTTTAAGGGCCTACAGGCAATCTGAATCATTTTTGCTGTCATGTAACATTCCCAAACAATATTTTATGAGGCTGAGTTTAGTTAGTGGTTAATAGATTCAGGCTTAGTTAAGGCTTGCACATGGGCAGCTCCTTGCTTTAGAAATGTCTGTTTATTATCAGTTTAATGCAGATGAAACTACTTATTCACTCTTCAGAAACCCTTTATGACTCCTAATTAAAGTCTTTGTCTGAACACAAAATAATTAATACATAAAATGAAGCCACGGGAAAGAAGCAACTGTGAACTAGTCACTTTCGTGTGTGTCGAGCAGTGTTTAATCATTAGACTCACACAGTGTTTGCACTTTTGGAAGGAAAACAAGACGCAGCCTTCATGTTTATTTAACACTTTGACTAGTTCTTCTTGGAGGTATGAAATGAGTCTTTTGGAGTGCCGCGACAGTAAATCACATGTTCTGAAAATTACTGGGTCTTAAACAGTAGTGTCAGTTTAAACCTAAATAGTTTGGTGGTGCTCCGGCATATAAAACTGACCTCTTGGAACAACATCGACTGTTTACACTGAAAGACAAGTAAAGGAAATAAAAACAAGACATAAAATATAGTGCTGCTGGGATGCAATTTCTTCTAGTTTGGTTTCAGCTTGAAATCTGATGCTGCTGATGGGCATGAGGGTGCTCAGTGCCACCGAAGAGGGTCCTTCGCTTGCACCCCCCTGGAGCACCGTGGTCCCTTCTGCCCCGTAACAGCATCTGCAAAGCTTCCTCAGCTTTCCTGAATGGCGAGACATAGCTCGTTCCCCAAAAGGTGGAAATATGTCCATATTAAATGAGATCTCATTAGCGGGCATCTGAGGGTGGAGTGGGAATTTGCAGCGGGCTCTTTTTACAGGACCCATAAATAAAGGTGACTGGTTGGCCCATGGGGTTGATCCTGAGACAAGAAATGTTCACCTCTGGGTCACCACTTCAAACTGGACCATGACAGACGTGACGTTCTCAGGCCACGGGAGACGTGCATGGGGAATGAGAAGGGGCTCTTGGGCGGCGCTCCGGGCTCAGGTCTGCGTCCTGCAGGACTCGGGGCAACGCTCTTGAGAAAAGGCAGACGAGGAAGGAGGTCAGTGAGGATGGTGGAAGGTGCATCCCCGTGACTCATCGAGCAGCCTCTGGCTTGGGTTTTGTTCTGGACTGAGGAGGAAGAAGGGAAGGAAGGAGGAAGGAGCCAGTGGAGGCTAGGTCCTTTCCCTTCCTTTGCCTTTTATGAAGGCCTCTCTCTTTCACGTGCTGGGGAGGCGTTGCTCCTGTCGCAGGCCATTGGGGCAGCCCCGGCCTTTCCCAACTTCTGGATCTGTGGATGCTGCTTACACTTCGGCATGGAGCAGGCAACCAGGCCCTTGGATTTTCACAGCGATCTTGTGGCCCAGACACAGCCAGGAGTAGGTCCTACTGCTCACGCCTCCTCCTCCTTAATATTGTATGTTCAATCTAGAGAATTTGGAATATATAGAAAAACAGAAATTGCAAAATAAAAATTCGCCCGTGGGGGAGAATCGCTTGAACCCAGTAGGCGGAGGTTGCAGTGAGCCAAGAGCCAAGATCACGCCACTGCATTCCAGCCTGGGCGACAGAATGAGACTCTGTCTCAAAAAAAAAAAAAAGAAATCACCTGTGATCCCACCACACAGTGAGAACTCCTGCAGCCACCTTTACCTTCACATATGCAGCCAGCCCTCCATGCGCATAGGATGGTGGTAAGCAGCATGTGCTGTTTCATGCTTGCTGTCTCATGATTTTACCGTATTTTGTGGAATGTGTGCCCCAGCTTTATTTAACCCATCCTTTACTGTTGGGCATTTTGGTAGTTTTCAATCTCATGCTATCCTACAGGCCCAAGCCCTTTTTGACTCATCCAGGTGAGCCTCTTCTGCTCTTCTTGGCTTCTCCTGGGGTCCCACCTGGCCGCTGCTCTCTCTCTCCCCACCCTACCTCCTCCTGCTCTGCGTGGACCAGGGGTTTGAACTTGTCTGTGCCCCATTCCACATGGCAGTGCAGATCTTGGAGGGGGCACAGGCCCCTTCTTCCCCACCCACACCTCCCATTCAGCAGGCATTTCTCCAACACTTGTGGGAGCTGGGCTGGGCTGTGTGGAGATAGGGGGTGAGGGGCACCCACCTCACTCTGTAAGTCGCTCCCAGTCTCTAGGGAGGTGGAATGAAGATGGGACCTGTGTGTGTGGTCCAGGCAGCTGCCATCCAGGAGAGACCAGGAAGTGCTGTTGAGTACACAGCGGGAGGTGGTGCTGAGATTTGAGACTGAGTGACATTTTGGGGGCCGGGAGGTAGTTTAGCTAAGCTTCGAGGAGCCGATGAGGGTGAAGTTGGCACTGGGAGTGAAGGAGGCATCTGGACTCGGAAGTCCTCACCAGGACTCAAGAGGGGGAGTCGCAGGTGTGTTTGGGGGGGTGGCTGGGGGGGGGGGGGGGGGGGGTGTAACAAATGACACCTGGTCCTACTTGTGGAGGTCTTAATTACTAAGGTCAGGAGGTGAGATTGCTGCAGCTGTAGGGAAGTTTTGAATTTGCTCAAGTCATTAGGAACTTAGTCAAAACGACATAGCAAAGGAGATGGACTGTGGACAATTTTGACTTGCAAGAAGATATTTTGTCTCATCTTTCCCATACCTCCTAAATTCTAAGTCATTTTGTGAATTTCCTTGAGTGCTATTGTAACCTTTCTTAGATGTCTGAAATTCACCACTTCTGGGGGGCAGTGAACCTCCAGGAGCTCCAGATGCTGACGAGGCTGCGAGACATTGTGTCCAGGGGCAGCAGAGACGGCCTTGTGCTGCCTGTTCAGCTGCTCCTCTTTAAATGTGGCTGAGATGGCCCCTCTTCTCGAACTCACACTCAGAGTTCCCCAAAGCTTATCTCTGTCATGAGTTTTTAGCACATCTCTTCGCTCCCTCCCTCCTTCCCTCCCTCCCGTCCTTCCTTCCTCCCTTCGTTTCTTCCTTTCCTTCCTTCCTTCCTTCCCTCCTTCCTTCTTTCCCTCCCTTCTTTACTTCCTTCTTTCCCTCCCTCCCTCCTTCCCTCCTTCTTTCCCTCTCTTTCTTCCTTCCTTCTTTCCCTCCCTCGTTCCCTCCCTCCCTTCCTCCCACCCTCGCTTCCTTCCTTCCTTCATTCTTTCCTTCCTCCCTTCTTTCCCTCCCTCTCTTCCATCTTTCCCTCCCTTCCTCCTTCCTTCCCTTCCTTCCTTCCTTTCCTCCTTTCCTCCTTCCTTCCCTCTCTCCT